>NC_030685.2:8830251-8873016 GCF_000004195.4 Xenopus tropicalis | reverse complement strand
CGACCTATCCACTCACATACAGACCACACTGACTATTCATCCACTCACATACAGACCCATACTGACCTATCTATCACTCACATACAGACCCAAACTGACCTATCATCACTCACATACAGACCCACTACTGACACTATCTATTACCACTCACATACAGACCCATACTGACCTATCCACTCACATACAGACCCACACTGACCTATCCACTCACATACAGACCCATACTGACCTATCTATCACTCACATACAGACCCACACTGACCTATCTATCCACTTACATACAGACCCATACTGACCTATTATCCACTCACATACAGACCCACACTGACCTATCCACTCACATACAGACCCATACTGACCTATCCACTCACATACAGACCCATACTGACCTATCCACTCACATACAGACCCACACTGACCTATCATCCACTCACATACAGACCCATACTGACCTATCCACTCACATACAGACCCAACACTGACCTATCTATCCACTCACATACAGACCCACACTGACCTATCTATCACTCACATACAGACCCATACTGACCTATCTATCCACTCACATACAGACCCATACTGACCTATCTCCACTCACATACAGACCCATACTGACCTATCTATCCAACTCACATACAGACCCATACGACCTATCCGGATAGGTCGTATGGGTCTGTATGTGAGTTGGATAGATAGGTCAGTATGGGTCTGTATGTGAGTGGAGATAGGTCAGTATGGGTCTGTATGTGAGTGGATAGATAGGTCAGTATGGGTCTGTATGTGAGTGATAGATAGGTCAGTGTGGGTCTGTATGTGAGTGGATAGATAGGTCAGTGTTGGGTCTGTATGTGAGGTGGATAGGTCAGTATGGGTCTGTATGTGAGTGGATGATAGGTCAGTGTGGGTCTGTATGTGAGTGGATAGGTCAGTATGGGTCTGTATGTGAGTGGATAAGGTCAGTATGGGTCTGTATGGTGAGTGGATAGGTCAGTGTGGGTCTGTATGTGAGTGGATAAAGGTCAGTATGGGTCTGTATGTAAGTGGATAGATAGGTCAGTGTGGGTCTGTATGTGAGTGATAGATAGGTCAGTATGGGTCTGTATGTGAGTGGATAGGTCAGTTGTGGGTCTGTATGTGAGTGGATAGGTCAGTATGGGTCTGTATGTGAGTGGTAATAGATAGTGTCAGTAGTGGGTCTGTATGTGAGTGATGATAGGTCAGTTTGGGTCTGTATGTGAGTGATAGATAGGTCAGTATGGGTCTGTATGTGAGTGGATAGAATGTCAGTGTGGTCTGTATGTGAGTGGATAGGTCGTGTGTAGTGTTCAACAGCAACCCTGTTATAAGATGTTTGTTATGTTTTGTTAATGTTCAGTGCTAGGCAACCCTGCTGCCATTAGAGGGCGCCCTTTCCAGCAAACCAGATAGTATCATAGTCACTATGGGATGACAGTCATGTGAGCCATTATGGTGTTACAGCCATGTGAGCAGAGCTGGCAGCCATACAGATTGTAAAATAAAGCCTACAGCAATAGCCTGTGTGTGTGTGTGTGTGTGGGTACAAACTTTACACAGCGTTAAAGGAGAACGAAAGTCAAAATTTATAAATCACACTCCTCAATAGTTCTACTGTTGTTCAGTGAAATCACTATTTTTGGATCGCATAATAAAAGATTTACTAAGTTACACCTACATCCTAATTTCTCTCCATTTTGTGAACAGTGCTGCCATCTTGAAAAAGGTATTCCCACTTCCTTTCCCTCTCTGCTCCACACTGCGCATGTGTTTCATCCCCCCCCCTGACCCCAGGCGCGCGTCCGTCCTTTCTCGCAGTTTAATATATTCACTCAGCGCAGAGAGTCGCACCTTGCTCGGCACCATGGCGGTTGGCTGTGCAGACAAATGTAGGGAATTATTTTGCCCCTCGCTGAGCACCGCTTGCGCTATGTGGTGCCCCCGTAGCAAAGAAAAAATGAATGGAGCACGCTCGCGTGTTGCTATGGTAACAGTGGTTCCGCTTCTGATTGGCTGGTGGGCATGTGTAGCTCAGAACAGGAGACAGGATCAAGTTACACACATGCTCAGAGAATAGGAAGGCTGCCGCTGGCACCTACAGGAAGGGGAGAGAGATTTCAGTGATGTCACTGTAGGCTTCACACTGCTGTAGGCTGCCAGCACCATATCTCAGAGAAGCAAGCAGGGATCTGGGGATTTAGATATGCAGTAAGTACTTAAAAAGAATGTGTTTAGACTTACTTTTAATTTATATTAACCTTTCATTGTCGTTTAAGGTATTTGCATCCTACAGTGACTGCATTATATAAAGTTTATCTTTGCTGCAAAACTGTGCTCCTCAGTGTCCACTAGGTGGCAGCACTGCACTGTAAATGCCAGTATATTTAATCAGTTACAGCATTACTGTCAGTCTTTACAGATTCACCTCCTCCTACAGCTTTTGGAACAGTTTATGTACCATCTCTGTATCAGGAGGCTTGATTTCCCTACTTTATTGTTCCCTACTGTCAAAATCTAACAGTATCCCCCCAACCTATGTAAAACAATGGGAACAAGAGTTTAAAGCCTGGGAAAATATCTGGGAAGGAATACATAAATGTTCTATTAATCTAAGTCAAGTGGGAAAATGTTATCCCAATGGTACTTGGTCCCAAACGTTTACACAAGATGTTCATCTCAATCAGCTTTATGTTTGAGGAAATCTGTGGAGTAGATGGTACAATGGGACATATGGGGGTATAATCTGATCTCCTCCATTAAAGGGACACTAAATCCTGCTGAACAGCGCGGCTCAACCAAACGTTACTCAGCTGTTGCTGGACTACAAATCCCAGAATAATGTAACATATAATGAAGGGTGAGGCATGCTGGGAGCTGTAGTCCAGCAACATCAGGGTTGTATTCTTAAAGCAATATTGCACAATAAAACTTTCCCAGCTCTCTAGGGCCCGCATTGGCAGCATTGAAATGCAAAAGAATCCTCCAATGAGAATCCCAGCTGATCTGTATAAATCTGGCTCCCTGTTCTCTGTTCCTGCAATTGGAGTTGGGAGCATTAAGCACAGTTTCCCAGCACTGAACAAGTCTGTCCCTTTATCCCCATGTCTGATTCCTGTGCCATATAATGACGGGAAAATGACATCATTATCTCTATATGTAAGGTACCAGCAAGGGGCCTGACACAGTGCTGGGAATCAGCATTCTCATTGGTCACTTCTCTTGCATCTTTAATGAAGTTTTCAGTCAGTAGAAATCTCATTGGTGAATTGGTTTCCATGTGTAATTAAGTTTTTCATCAACTTCTATAGAGAACTAGGGGGCGCAGTGGGGCAGCTATACAGTTGGGTTTAGTGTCCCTTCAAAGGGCCCTGATCAGTGAAAAATAGTTTTCCCCACTGGAAATGCAGGTTAATAGAGCCCACACTCTGGTTGGGGAAACATGGCCGCCCACACTGGGAGCCCCTCCTGTTGCTGGGGACATAGTGCCCGTTAGGAGCATTTTTTGCCCAAAATGGTATTGTTTCCCCCAACCAGAGTGTGGGCTCTATTAACCTGCACTTCCCAGTGGGGTAAACAGCCCACAGATGATTTATTGTGGCCTGCAATCTGCAAGAGTTGCTTGGAAAGCCCGAAATAAAACTGCCTGTGGGCCATCTTTTCTAGGTGAGAAGACTTTAAGTTGTGTGGGTGTATGAACACTGGTCTGCCCCCGGACCTCAATCCCATTTCCTAGAATCCCTACATATACAAAAACATAATAGCTGGGATAATTTTCCAGTTAGCAAAGTAGATAAAAGTATGTGGTGGTGGTGGTGGCGGACTGGGTAACTTACACTAAGGGGCTGATTTACTAATCCATGAATCCGAATGAGAAAAATTCGGATTGGAAAACGAACATTTTGCGACTTTTTCTTATTTTTTGCGATTTTTTCGTCGCCGTTACGACTTTTCCGTAAATTGTCGCGACTTTTTCGTAACCGTTACGACTTACACAAATTGTTGCGACTTTTTCATAGCCATTACAAATTTCGTGAATTGTCGCGACTTTTTCATTGCCATTATGACTTTCGTGAATTGTCGCGACTTTTTCATTGCCATTATGACTTTCGTGAATTGTCGCGACTTTTTCATTGCCATTATGACTTTCGTGAATTGTCGCGACTTTCGTATTGAGAGCTCGAAAAAGTTGCGACAATTTGCGAAAAAGTCGCAAAGTACCGATCATTACGAAAAAAACGCATTCAGACGCTTTTCGGACGTTCGTGGATTAATAAATGGGCCCCTAAGACTAGACTTACATCTGTAAATTAATTTTCTCAAGCAATAAGGCAAAATAAAAAAGAGCAATTTCTCCTAATTGGCTCAGCCAAATCTTCACCTATGAGCATACCTTTGTATGTGAAACTTACTATAGGGCAGGGATCCCCAACCTTTTATACCCGTGAGCCACATTCAAATGGAAAAAGTGTTGGGGAGCAACACAAGCATGAAAAAGGTTCCTGGGGGTGCCAAGAAGAGCTATAAATTGGCTACTTAATAGCCCCTATGTGGACTGGCAGCCTAGAAAAGGCTCTGTTTGGCATTATACTGGGTTTTTATGCAGCCAAAACTTTCCCTTCTTACCAGGAATTCAAAAATGGACACCTGATTTGAGGCCATGGAGAGCAACACCCAAAGGGTTGGGGAGCAACATGTTGCTCACGAGCCACTGGTTGGGGATCACTGCTATAGGGTAACAAAGAGAGCAAATGATTTCAGAAACTTTTAGATCAGCTGCTACAATCCTATAATTGCATCACCATGGGCAAATGGGTAAAATCTTATGCGCCACAAAGCTCTGTATCTAAACATTCTACCGCAGGTAAACATATAGAGGAATATATGCACAAGGCACCAGAACCTTTAGAACCTCAACATTCAGACTCCTTTACCAGAAGTGGAAACAACATCGCATTTTGACCTGATGCCCCACTCTAAAGAAGCTACTGTCTCGATTTAAACACAAACCAGAAGCAACGTCCTCAAAAATAACTAAATCTCAAACTAAAGCGGAACTGGGCCAATGCACAGACCTGATGCCATCACAGTTATAGATGGCCATAAGTCACATGTACTTGCTATTTAACGACAAATTGCAGATCTACAAGAACAAATGGAAGAAAAGAAAACCAATCAAGAAGAGATAATATTCGTATAAGGGGGCTTTTAGAAACCTATAAAGATTTGGAAAGAGACATTGTTGCACTGCTATCCTCACTCGTTCCACACCGATCTCTAGATAGGTTAGAACTTGACAGAGTTCTCTTGGCAAACCAGCACAAATCAGCTAATCACTAATCAACCTCAAGATATAATTGCAAAATTCCACTATTTCCAAATGAAAGAAATAATAATAAAGGCAGCCAGGAAAACAGACCCTCTACAATTTGAGGGACATCCTAACCAGATATTTGTGGGCCTTGCACCTCAAACTATCCAATGGAGATGTACCAGCACTGGCTATCCTTCCATCACATAACATCAAGTATCATTGATTATTCCCCTTACGTCTAAACTTCACTTACAGTATTCACCCTCTACAGTCGCGGACGGAATGGAAGTTATACAACATCTTCAACTCTGAGCCCCAGTCCCTCAGTCACCTACTGCCTCACAGAGTTCTTCTCAAATGATAACCCTGTCTCACATATGGGCCAAAACTCAGCACACCCCACGAGGCAAACGGTCTCCTGCAGAACAACCTCAAGATAAATATTCTAATAACTGACCTTTATAACTTTAATCTTTTAGGGCAGGGATCCTCAACCTTTTATACCCGTGAGCCACATTCAAATGGAAAAAGGGTTGGAGAGCAACACAAGCATAAAAATGGTTCCTGGTGGTGCCAATAAGAGCTATAATAGGCCCCATGTGGACTGTCAGCCTACAGAAGGCTCTGTTTGGCATTATACTGGGTTTGTATACAACCAAAACTTGCCTCCAAGCCAAGAATTCAACAATGAGCACCTGTTTTGAGGCCACTGGGAACAACATCCAAGGGGTTGGGGAGCAACATGTTGCTCACGAGCCACTGGTTAGGGGAAAATTAAGCCCAAAATAAAGGATATGCTTATGTCAGCACCGGAGTGAATGCATAGTTGCCCCCTTAAGAACAATAATATATATTAGCCAATTTATTTACTCCATATATTTCAAAAACAGGCAAAAAAAAGTAACCATTTGTTTTCCTATTTCCCTATATTTGTTGCACCGTTATAAGAATTCTGCATTACCCTATGGGAGGTTTTCTAACGACACATAACTGAATAAACAATGGTTACTGATGTTACTGAATGTAATATTTTCCGCTTTACATACAGAAACCAGATAGGCCTGGAATGTGAAAAGGAAAGGACCCAGCCCACTCTTAACTGCCTTATCAATAAGGAGATGCAAGACGCAAGGTTTGGCAAAAACCAGTTTATTTAGTAAGACCATGTTGTTACAAGTTTGTTGGAAAAAAAGTATTTATCTCTGTATATGTTCTAAAATCCCCAATAAACATTTTTATAAAATGGAAAAAAAAAAGTATGTAGTGTGAACTCATTCTTAATTGGAAGAAAAAGTCATTGGGTTTAGGATACATTGCAACCCTTATTCTGCTCCTGTATCTTTCTTTGCATTTCCTCCATTTCTCTCTTCATCCTTTGTTCCTTCATTTTCTGCAGTTCCAGCTCCTCCTCTCCCTTTTTAATTTCCCGCTCATGAATGAACTTGAGTAATTTTTTCTTCCTTTCTTGTCTCTTTTTCTCTGGATCCCCCATTCTCTCCAAGCGAAACTCTATATCTTTGATAATTTCGCAGAAGAACTTCAGCACCTCCTCGTGCCTCCCTCTGGTTTTGATGCAATCTTCTGGGGTGAAATTATCAAGGGCAAAGACTCGCTCCGCCCCTATGTTTTCAAACGTGTCCTTCATTTCTCTCAGATTCCCACAGGTCTTATGGGTCAGAACCACAACAGGAAAGATCTCTGTGAAGAAGAAAAGACTTATAAGAGTTATATGACAATATTGGGTTGATAAATATAGGGTACAGCAAAAGTTTCAGGGTAGGATGTAAAGAATCTCCGAATTTATATATTTTTAATTAGTAGATTCAGGAGGAAGCTGGAAGTGGCGAAACGCGTTAGCGGTGAGAGAGGACACAGAGGAGGAGCACTATACAGGGCAGGACTGCTGAACCCAGGAGCGACACTGCAGGTCTTGATCAGGGAAAGGAAAATGAGCAGCCCCCTGATCCATCCCAGTGACTCTTGATACGCACACCCTATACTCTGTTTGTGAGTGTATTTGGAAGTTTTATTTGTATTAAAGTCATTAAGTTTTTAAAACACATATGGCATATGCATTTATCCCACCGTAAGTGCACAGAAAGGAAAGGGAAACGGAAAAGTCGTGGAATTAACCTAAAGTTGCTAACGTTGGAAATGTACCTAAGTGAAGTGGTTCCTAACACTGCCTGAAACTAAGAGGTGGGAAAGCAGAGAGTCGTGAGCTACAAGCGAACCAATTGGATGCCATGTAAACCCAAGGGGGTCTTATTTCCCCATAAGACCTCATCACTAAGTCTAAAGCAGAAGAGGGCACTTTGGAGTATTTTATTGAACCGTATTTGACCTGGGACACAAGGTATCTGAAGTGAGGAGCATACACTGAAACTTGCACTTATATATATTTGTAAAAGTTCTTTATCCCCATGTCTGATTCCTGTGCCATATAATGACGGGAAAATGCCATAATTATCTCTATATGTAAGGTACCAGCAAGGGGCCTGACACAGTGCTGGGAATCAGCATTCTCATTGGTCACTTCTCTTTCATCTATAATTAAGTTTTGGGTCAGTAGAATTCTCATTGGGGAATCGGTTTCCATGTGTAATTACGTTTTTCATCAACTTCTATAGAGAATTAGGGGGCGTAGTGGGGCAGCTTTACAGTTGGGTTTAGTGTCCCTTTAAGGACTAGGACTCCAAGGCACATTGCTGATGTAGAGGGGGATGGGAAAACTGGCATGTGTGGGCCTGATTCCTCCCAGCCGCTCCCATCTTGGCCTTGGCATTGTGTTGCTGGATATTGTGTGTATTATTAACACTTTATCTACATTTGAGAATGAGTTTGCTAATATTATGGTAGAATAACATGGATGAATAGAAATGGAGCACACACAGTACCGTACCTGTCAGGTCTCTGGCTGTTTCAAGCAACATTTTGATCTCTGGAATTTCTTCATCAGAAATGTTTTTCGTTACACTAGAAATATTAAAAAAAGAAAAAAAAGAAAAAGGCACTTAGTAAGAAAAAAAGAGTCACTGTGTGTCACTTATTTTACTCTGCCCCTTCCTCTCTATTATAATAATACTATATAAGGGAACTTTAATGCATTGCAAATTACACAAGTTTGTGTTGGTGCCAACATGGTTTTATGAGTAATAGATCTAATTTACGGGTAGACTGTCTGCCTGGCAGGGAATAGAGGCAACTTGTCTTGGGCCAACACTGAATGTGCCCATGTACAGGGCCACCCTTGGCACCGGCCCTAAATGCTCCTCCATGTTGTAGAAGTGGCATCACATGTATGGCTGCATGTTAAAGTAAAATGACTCTAAACTGCCTCCAGAATTACCTACCTTTGTCCCAGCATTGTGTCTGACCTGATTCCTCAGTTAGAAGATGATTTTTTCCTTTGCTTCCTTTTGCAGAGTGAAGCCACGCCCCCACTTCCTGTTCAGTTCTCTCATCACTTCGACTACTGTAGTCAAAGTGGAGAGCCTTCTGCACATGCCTGGAGGCAGCAGGAGCCAGTCTGTGCATTAGCAGGGTTTTTTTTTGGATGAGAGACCTGAACAGGAAGTGGGGGCGGGGCTTCACTCTGCACAAGGAAGCAAAGGAAACGATCAACTTCTAACTGAGGAGCCAGGTCAGACACAATGCTGGGACAAAGGTAGGTAATTCTGGAGGCTGTTTAGAGTCATTTTACTGATAGAAAAAAAAAGTTTACTTATTTTTTAAAATCACTTCCGCTGGAATTGACCTTCACCTCTCCCACCCAGCTCTGCCGCCAGATTTGCCCAGGTATAATCTGATGGCGTCTTAGAAGGTTTTATGGGTTTTTTTTTTTTAAATGATATTGCCGAGTGATACATATAGTTACTGTAATCTGTATAATGCTCAGTCTTAGAAATTCTTACCTGTAGACAAAAATAGGGAATATAAAGTCAGATGATTTTACAAATTTCTCAGCCTCCACAATTCTTTCTGCGAGTCCAAATCCTCTGCTCCACTCCACTCCCTGATCCAGGGGCAATAAATTGGCTAGAAATAAAATTAAGTTAAATCATTATTTTTATCTTTATATATGTATGTGTATACTTATATATATATGTGTGTGTGTGTGGACAGGGAGGAAAACTACCCTTTACTATACAGGTCAGCTGTCCCAGGTGCAGGTAAAAAGTAATTAGAAACCAAAAATGGTACTGCACTTGTTTTGTATTGTCAGTTAGTACAAATGTTGTTTGGTTCTAGGAAGTAACTAGTGATGAGCGAATCTGTCCCATTTCGCTTCAACAAAAAAATTGTGAAACGTTGAAAATGTTGCACGTCAAAAAATGTTGTTCAAGAGAATGACGCCCACGACAATTTTTTTAATTTTGCCTTTTTTTAACCCAGCCTTCCTGGCAGTGAAGAGCTAGGTATAAGAGGTGGCTGAGAGACTTAGTAGGTGAAGAAGGAGACACAAGCTGAGGTAATATCCAAGATTCCACAAGATTGATGAATGATAAACATAGTTGTTAAACTGAACTCTAGATTTCAAAATGAGTCTTCCAAATTCTATTGGAAGATATAGTTGGCGTAGTCGGCAGGATGGAAGGCTCTGCCACAAGAATCTTAGGGACAACTGCAGCCCTATTACCCGTGAGTGCTGTAAATAAACCCAAGTTCAATAAAGCCAAGGATGAGGTTGTTGCCCATTTGGAGGGGTTGCATGGGGAGGTCGCTGTGGCCACAGACTAAATTATTTACCTGAATCCAAAGGGAGAGCCTGATACTCCCTCAGTTTGTGATGGAGCTGGAACCTCTGGAATGAATTGATTGAGATGAACAGTCAGGGCCTAGCCATGGGGATTGAACCTGAGAGCTTCCGGACCTTTTGTTGCTGGCTTGTGACACTGAACGTACCCGTAGCCAGCAAGTTACCTTGGCCCTAATTTGAAGAGTTGGCACTGGGGGCACCAGAACACCTGGCTCACACATGTCTCAGCTAAGAGAAGGGCCCAACTAGAAAGGACTCGAATTAGAGGGACTCGTAGTTAAAGGGCAGCCACTCTAGTCTGGAAGAAAAATGGGTCCCTCAAATTCTAAATAGGCCACCACTATGATACATACCCACCACCCCAACTGATGCTAGTTTGCAAGGGCTGGGCACTGTGTTGGCTCAGGTGCAAAAAGGAACCGAGAAGGTCATGGCAAATGCCAGCTGCACATACACAAGGAACCATGCAAATTCAAACTGGCCTTATTGGCTATTGTTTGGGCAGTCACAGAAAAGTTTTCTGAGTATCTTGTGGGGCACCATGTGGACATTATACAGATAACAACCTTCTGGTCTGTTTAGCATCTGCATGCTGGGCACCTTGTTCAGCCGGCCAGGTTTGACTACACTATTTATAATAATCCCAGCAAGTACCACCAGAATGCAGGTGCTCGAGAACACCAAGAGGCACCTGTCAGGCAGTTGGATGATGGAAGGGGTTTGAAATTCCCACCCCAGAAAGTGTGAGTACAGGATGGCTGCTGTTGGGGGGCAGGAACTATTCCCCCAAGGTGCACAACAGTCTGATCCAGCTATACAGCAGGCACTCGATTGGATAAGGCAAGGGGAATTTCCCTCAGGTTAGGGGAGGGCCGGCCACTGTAGCCCAATTGTTGCCTCGGGGGTGGGACTGTAGAAAGCAAGAGAGTGTGTCACCAAAGTAAGTGGCAGTGAGAGACTGAGCAACTCGTTTGCCGGTATTTCTTTGCCTCTGGCTTTCACAAAAAGCTATTGAGCCAAAAGTATTAGTAGTGTACAACTGACTAAAACTGCTAAACTCAGAAACTACTAAAACTAGAAAATGAATGCAAATTACAAAAGTTCTCAAAGAATCGTGCCAAATAAGATTACATCAAATCATTTTTTGGGGTTTAGATCACCTTTAACTATTTCATGTCCCTTTATTTGTGCTAGGGGTTGACATGTGGGTGGTGAATTGAAACTTGATACCAGGGTTGCAGGGGAACAAAGAGCAATAGGAAGGCTGGTAGTTTTTCTAGAAAAGCCAAGGCAGAATTTTGGCCATAGCTTTGAGCCAACTGGTCAGAGAATTTTTTCATCTTGACTGAGCACTACTAGCACTACTACACTCTCTTTCATCTGATTCATTAAGAATTCCAGTACTTTAATATATATTTTTATAGGGACTACATATTGCATGGAACTTGCTTTCCAAATGTAAAACTCTCAAATGGTTTAGGACAGGACAGGCCAGGGATGGCTGACGTACCTTGAATATGCTGACACACAATCACTGTTGCCTGGAGAAGGCATTACTTTTACAGCCATGGACTTACCAAGCTGAGCAAATACTTCCGCTGTCTCATAATCGTTCATCACTGAGCAGCCGCGGTTGTCCACCAGCGTCAGGGTGTCGGTCAGCGGATACGTTACTCTGGTTTTAGTGTCGCCGCCTTCTGATTTTTTGGAGTCTGTATAGTTCTGGTAGTCGCCATCTTCCAAGACGTACTTGCAGGTGTTGATGAAGGAGGATTTGCCGTGTCCCAAGAACCCAAAGAGCTGGAGGAGGACCCGGTCGTAGCCCTGGTTGCCCTTGGGAGTGGGACAGTCATTAAGGCTGTAGTTATTAATATAACAAGTCAGCTCAGGGATTGTATTCATTTTCCTTCCCGGTGACCTGACTCCCTGTCTGTGCCCCGAGGTGAATAATCACTGAGCTGATGGAGATGGATGTTTTATAAGGATCAAATGTGAAAGTAAAAGTAATTTCTTCACCAAACACTACTTACATTCAGAAGCAACAACGTCACATCAAATGAGTTACATGTTAAACCAATTCAAGTTAGGTATTAAATACTGTATAATAGGCAGCTATCTATATTCAGGGATAGGCAATAGAATACACGAGCTGTCTCCGAGAGTGAAGTTCTGCTACATGTATGTGAGTTTAAATACCATGTCCTGGAGCCAAATAGTAACATGGATCTCTGTTTTCTTATCTGGGTATATATTAAAGGAGAACTAAAGTCTAAAATAGAAAATCATTAGAAATGCTGTATTTTGTATACTGAACATAAACATAAACATTCTGATCTTACTGCACAAGCCCAGAGGTTGAGAAGCCTAATTAAAATAATGATTTATGCTTTCAAAGTTGTCCACAGGGGGCTGCCATCTTGTTACTTTGTTATACTATCTTCTATAAGATCTGGCTCCTGCACATGCTCAGTTTGCCCTGGGCTGCTGTTGGGAGGCGGAGCTTAGGGAACGTAGTAAATTATCAAAACAAAAGCACAAAGCCAATGGCTGTATAAATATGCAAAAGAATCCTCCAATGAGAATCCCAGCTGATCTGTATAAATCTGGCTCCCTGTTCTCTGTTCCTGCAATTGGAGTTGGGAGCATTAAGCACAGTTTCCCAGCACTGAACAAGTCTGTCCCTTTATCCCCATGTCTGATTCCTGTGCCATATAATGACGGGAAAATGACATCATTATCTCTATATGTAAGGTACCAGCAAGGGGCCTGTCACAGTGCTGGGAATCTAATTAGCATTCTCATTGGTCAATGCTCTTGTGTATATATTTTTTCCTTCAACCTCCATAGAGAACTAGGTGGAACCTACAAATGATCCCATTGGCACAGAGACACAGGTGCATCATGGGTACAGGTACATATAAACTAGCGCTGCCCTATTATACATATTGTATTACAAAATATAACTAAAAAAAAAAGTTTTAGCTCAGTATTTAGACATAACTTGTTTATAACAGACTCCCAAATATTCCCATATCCCCATCCCCCAAAATATCAGCTCAGAAGATAATTGTGGCTTTTTCTAACCAAAACACATTCTGAATTCTATCTTTCTACAAATGACTCTCTCTAACACTTGCATTACACTGACCAAAGCAAAGGGTTGCTGAGCAGCCTGGGGGTTCCATACACAGCCTGTTTATAATAGTGAGAGCCCAAACTCTGAGCTCAGTGTCAGTCACTTTGCATCCTGGGAAGGAACATAGTGTTTGTGCAGAGGTTCCCCTGTACATATCATGTTGTTCTGCCTATACACCTACTGGCACAGTTTGGCCTCTCCCCGTGTGTAATGCACACAAACCCCCATGCAACTGCTTCATAAACACTTTGAAAGATGTGATTTGTCTGTTGTGTGGTTGTATATATAAAAGCAAAAAAAAAAAAAAAAAATAGCCCCAGTGCTAAAACTAGTAATACTCTGTACCTTAGCCATGGGGGGGAGTGTAAGGTGCATATACAGTCACTGTATTACATACAGACAAACCTTTCCAATGGGGCAGTTTATTCCCAGAGGGGCTGTTGGGTAATAGCAAAGTGACTGAAACTTTTGTCACAGCTTCTGCCTCTGTTTCCAACCTTTGTAACTTATATTTGTTACACAGCTCAGTATTTGGAATCATTACAAGGTGGAAAGAAAAGCCACACTAAGGATTCAGCTAAAGTCTCGCCCCAAGCTGAAAAAGACTTCAGTTTTTTAGAGAGCAGCCAGACAGGACTATGATTGGTTGGCCTGTATGCATGTTTAATAAGGACCAGACCAAGCAGGCAGGGGAAAAGAAGAATATTGTGAGTCGGTCCCTAAGCTCAGGTCACTGACATCAGCCAAGAGCAGACTGAGCATGTGCAGTAGTTGGGCAAGGCAAAAGATGGAGAGCTACTGTGGGCATCTTCAGGGGCATGGGGCTTTATTTCTATAGAGCTTTGGTGGCTTTGGGCTGGTACAAGGGCTCAAAACACATAGCTAAACATTTCTAGCCATATTCATGTTTAGGGTTTAGTTGTCCTTTAAAGTCAATGAGATCCCTTATTGGGCTAGCTTAGGGGCCTAACTGTGTATAAGAGAGCCCCAGCCCTCCAGGGCCAATTAATATTCAAAATAATCCTCCAATGAAATTCCCAGCTGACTATCAGCCCAACTGATAGGTGCCTTTTAATTACACATGGAAACCAATTCATTAATGAGCATTCTACTGACCCAAAACTAATTAAAAATGCAAGAGAACTGTCCAACACTGTTTCCCAATACTTTGACAGCTATCTTGCTTTTATCATACATATAGAGAGTATTCTGTGTTATTTTTTTCCTTTATTATATGGCACAGGAATCAGACATGGGGATAAAGGGACAGACTTGTTCAGTGCTGGGAAACTGTGCTTAATGCTCCCAACTCCAATTGCAGGAACAGAGAACAGGGAGCCAGATTTATACAGATCAGCTGGGATTCTCATTGGAGGATTTGTCTGCATATTAATTGGCCCTGGGGGGCTGGGTCTCACACACAGGCACATAATGAGCAAACTGGGGCACTAAGTACCATTTGCATGTTAGTGACACAACATGGCCGCCCACACTGGGAGCCCCTCCTGTTGCTGGGGACATAGTGCCCGTTAGGAGCATTTTTCCACACAAAATGGTATTGTTTCCCCCAACCAGAGTGTGGGCTCTATTAATCTGCACTTCCACTGGGGTAAACCATTTTCCATTGATAGTTGCCCTTTAAGCTCAATGCCCATCACATTTTGGAATCCTCTCTTACAGTTCTAGGTAACGACATTTAGCTTGAAAAAAGCAACATAAATGTTCTATTATTATCACCTTTACTTCCGATGAATTATCTTGTAATACATTACCCAGCAACGAAAGCATTATATGGGAACACTGATACCAGTTACAGATAATGAGACCTTTAGCACCATATACACCCCCATATAAAGTTTTTCCCACTGAGCATTTTTTTTCTCCACTACAACCACATGTGTAAAAACTGAGGTAGACAAGAAAAACGCATGCGGTTATAGTTAAATATAAAGGGGTTTTTTTTGTATATCATTATAAGAGATGAAAAAGTGCTGCAATTAAAGTGGCAAAACATCTTTCTTTGGCTTGGGCGTATTCAATTTGGATGCAGAATGGCTCATTGGAAGGCTGCACATTTATAAAAAAAATCCAAACTGAAACAGCACGTGCGGGAAAAAACACAGAAAAGTCGCCAAACTTTGACTCTTTCAAATTGTTGCACCAAAACCGCAACTTTTTAAAACTGTCACAAAGAAAGATCTTCCAGGGAAGGGACATCTGCCATTGACTTCTACTTGACGTCGGCTAGCTTTAGCTGTCGAATTGCCGTATTCAGATTTTTAATCATTTTGATGCGTCGTAAATCTTGGAAAAGTCACAACTTTTTTTTTAGCAACTTGAGAAAAAAAAATCGAACCATTGGTAAATGGCCCCCTAAAAGATAGCTGCTGAGGTCCAGGGGAATACCTCTAACCCCACTAGGGAAATAAGTGTTGCAAATGAGTTCAGGCCGTGGGCTGAAGGTGGGCTCCATCTGGGAGCTGCAGTCCAGCAACATCAGGGTTGTATTCTTAAAGCAATATTGCACAATAAAACTTTCCCAGCTCTCTAGGGCCCGCATTGGCAGCATTGAAATGCAAAAGAATCCTCCAATGAGAATCCCAGCTGATCTGTATAAATCTGGCTCCCTGTTCTCTGTTCCTGCAATTGGAGTTGGGAGCATTAAGCACAGTTTCCCAGCACTGAACAAGTCTGTCCCTTTATCCCCATGTCTGATTCCTGTGCCATATAATGACGGGAAAATGACATCATTATCTCTATATGTAAGGTACCAGCAAGGGGCCTGACACAGTGCTGGAAATCAGCATTCTCATTGGTCACTTCTCTTGCATCTATAATTAAGTTTTGGGTCAGTAGAATTCTCATTGGGGAATTGGTTTCCATGTGTAATTACGTTTTTCATCAACTTCTATAGAGAACTAGGGGGCGCAGTGGGACAACGTTACGGTTCGGTTTAGTTTCCCTTTAAATGTCAATTGCAAGGAGCGTTATTATTTGAATAGATGACTATGAATAATGTAAATCTATGTACTTTGTCCCTATGCTAGTATATACTCAGAATGAAAGTGAAATTAGTTTGGTTAAAATTAATCCAAAGTGCGTGAGTAATAAACCAGCAAGTGCCAATCCCATTTGGGGATCTAATCTGGAAAAGTGTTAGTGTCAAGCTCTAGAAAGGAAAAACAAGCAATTAAGCAATTAACACTAATGATACTTTGGGGGGGGGTGAGTAAGAGCCTAATAAAGAATATCAGGCAGTTTAGTTGGTAACAAGACAAGAGTCATTCCAGCCGGAGGGCTACCAACTTAATGAGCAGAATGGTGTTCAACTGACCAACCCATCCAAACCCACTTACACGGGTATCTCCTGTCAGAAATATGTCAGCTTGATACAAATGTTTTATGGTCATCTAAATATAGAAATGAGCTTTAAAAAGTACCGGTTTTGGCTGATTGAAAATTTCTGCAAAATCCCCACTAGCCCCGCCCATCTGTTCCACTTCCTGCTGCCTCCTTTCCCAGGCTGTGCAGGGGGGCGGCGGCACTGTAGGATAGGAACCAATCAGCAGCTAGGCTGACTTGATAGGGAACTGAAGCCTGTCTATGTTTGTGTGACTGCAGGGCTGTGATTGGCTCTCCCCCTCCTACTGTGCTTCTGGCAGGGACCGTTAGGACACGCCCACCCCTCATGTGAAACCCAGACAGGGACCTGAGAGGATCTATAGGGAGCTCCAATAAAGGGGCCATTGTTACAGATAGGGTTAATGTTTAGCCCAAAGGGAAACCAGCACCGTATATTATTCATAATTGTCTACAGGGTTTTTCATTTATCTTATATGTATTTTTTAAGGAAAATTTACTTGCTTTTTACAAAACAGTTGTTAGATGGGAAGAATTAACTTCCAGGAGTAGGTCAGTTTGATATTTTGCTCCCTCAAAATGCATTTGGCTGTTTGCTGCACCATTCACTTAAAGGGAATGTAAACCCAATCATAACACTGTCCCACTGCGCCCCCTAGTTTTGCTAGAGAAGTTGCCAAAAAAACATAATTATAGATGGAAGAAAATTCACCAATGAGTTACCCACAATAGGAAAAAATTATCACAGGTGACTAATATCCTGGTTTGCCATTACCCTAAGCTATCATGTAGTTATGTCTCTTTTAAATAAAAGCTAATTCTAGATGTAGTGAACCCAAGGGGTCAATTCCTCCACTGCCTCAAGAAGTTGTAACCTTTGCCCTGGGGAAGGGATATGTTCCTATAGGCCCTGGGGTAGTGGGGGTGTTCCTGTCCTTAGGTTATACAAGGGGAGGGATCATATGAGTCTTTCTCTTTGGACTCCTCCTGGTGCCAGGGGTGAATGGGGGGGAAGAGGAGGAGGAGGGAGGGGGAGGAGGGGGGAAGAGGAAGAGGAGGGGGGAGGAGGGGGAAGAGGAGGAGGAGGGGGGAGCAGGAAGGGGGAGGAGGAGGAGGAGGGAGGAGGACCCTAACAAAAGGAGAACACTTAGAAATGCCAGGCAAATGCAGAGATAACAAACAGGACAGGTATCAACCAGAGCCGTATTTATATATAGGCATGTACCTAGGGTGGCAGCTTTTGGGGGACAGCCTTGTGTGCCTATATATTAGATTTATACTATAATTTAAAAAAAAAAAGCCTCCAGCTTCCACTATGGAAATCTATTAAGGAAGCAGGGGTAGTGAGGGTTTTTATGTGGTTTTATTAAAAACTTCACAAAAGAGAATTAACAGAACTCAGACCGACATGCCGGCCAATAATTTCAAGTTACAACTAAAAATTCACCCCCCAGTCCACTGGCCAAATGTCCTGATGAAGATCCTGACATATGGACAAAAGCAGTCTCAGTCCTGGGAAGAGTCTATGATTTTGCCGTGGATTTCCGGAAGAGGACGATAGAAAATCAAAACCATTTACATCCTGTTGCTCCCGGGGGTCTGAAGGAGCAAAATCCAACATAGTGAGCTTGGCAGGTCCAGAAAGCTCCAAGTCCCATGTAAGAACCCAGTCTAATAACAACGTGACAACTCCCAGAAAACCTGGGAGAAACATATTGTTACCTGAACTATGGCCCCATGGGGATCCCAGTTGAGAGCACAAATAACCAGTAAGCCAGGCAGCAGCTAACAGGGTAAGGGCGGCTAATGTGGGCCCTGGTATCATGGCACTGGGACGTGCAGCTTGGCCAACTCCCTAACCATTGCCCTCACCATGGTGTCTACAGAGGTGTTAGGGTGCCCAATGGTCTGCTTGCACCGGAACTGCCACAGGAAATACTTAAAGACCGACACAATGATGTAGGTGTGGTCAGCACTGTAGGCGGTGTTATCTAGCGTTCCATAGGCCAGGTGAGCGTATCCGGCCACTTTCAGAGAAGGAAAGGGTTGGGGGCCAGGCTGCACTGCAGAGCCTCTATACAGTACTGGTAGCAAACCTAGATATAACTTACTCTGCTAGTTCATACTTCCTAGATGCTAATAATACAGATAACCCTGACCAGAGAAGGGCAGTGCTGTGCCACCATGTTTCCGTGAACAGAGCCCATACACAAGGGAATTTCACCCTGGTTTCCCCCACGGTGGAGCACAGGGCAAAACACAATCCATTCTCTATTATGGGGCTGTACTGACAGACACATGTAAGTGCTAAATGCAGCTGGAATTCAACATGACGCATTCCACCTACTCTTAGTGCTAAAATGCGGCTGTGCCAGTACAGAGACGCTGCATTTTTTTTTCCCTACCTAAACCACCCGCAAAGGTCATGTCTGGCTCTTCTTATATTCCTTATTAATGGAGTGTATTCATTGCTCCTAACGGGCAATTTTATTTGTGAGCAGCTGCATATAATCCGATGGCAAGAACAAGAAGTATTCCATTTAAAAAGTATTTTCTCTTCCTTGTCAAGAAAACAATACATATTACTCATTAGCAAACCTCCTTTAGTGAGCTGTACCAAAGCCATACGGCATTGCAAACCTGCTCTGGTCTTATGTATTGGGGTGGTACTGCCCTAAGCGAAGGGGTTCTAAACCCAACTATAATGCTGTCGCACTGGGCCCCCAAGTTTAACCACAGAAGTTACTGAAAAGCATCATTATGTCATTTTCCCATCATTATATGGCACAGGAATCAGACATGGGGATAAAGGGACAGACTTGTTCAGTGCTGGGAAACTGTGCTTAATGCTCCCAACTCCAATTGCAGGAACAGAGAACAGGGAGCCAGATTTATACAGATCAGCTGGGATTCTCATTGGAGGATTCTTTTGCATTTCAATGCTGCCAATGCGGGCCCTAGAGAGCTGGGAAAGTTTTATTGTGCAATATTGCTTTAAGAATACAGCCCTGATGTTGCTGGACTACAGCTCCCAGCATGCCTCACCCTTCATTAAATGTTACATTATTCTGGGATTTGTAGTCCAGCAACAGCAGTAATGCTTGCTTAAGCAGTGCTGGGCAGCAGGGTTTATATCCCCTTTAACATCTAAAATGTAACATGTTAACATGCCAAACAATGAGCAAACACAGGCCAAAACAGTTGGTGGGTCAGGCCCAGGGAGTACATTCTCACTGCTTTTACTTAATATTCAGAGTAAAGGTGCAAACCATACCTCCCAACATTTGAAAAACAAAAAGAGGGACAAAAAGATTTGGCGCGCACGCAGCGTGGCAATGTTTTTTGGCCATGTCCACTTTTGTGACCACGCCCCCAATTAACACACCCCATTTTTTTCTAAAAATACTCCTTTTATATAGTTGAAATGGTGGGATCAGATGCAAATGTGCTATACCCTCATACTGTACTACCTAAGGAAGCCCACAGAGCCCCCCCATACACAGTGCCCTTCATACACAGAGCCCCCCCATACACAGTGCCCTTCATACACAGAGCCCCCCCATACACAGTACCCTTTATATACAGTACCCTTTATACACAGTGCCCCCCATACACAGAGGCCCCCCAAACACAGAGGCCCCCCATACACAGAGCCCCCCAAACACAGAGGCCCCCCAAACACAGAGGCCCCCCATACACAGAGGCCCTCCTGTGGCTCCTTCTCCGGCGGTCCCTGGCCCTTTTATAAGGTTGCGCCCCGTGTGTATGTGTGACACCCAAACACAGAGGCCCCCCAAATAAAAGGGCCAGGGACCGCCAGAGAAGGAGCCACAGGAGAGAAGCAGCGCAAGGAGTCGGAACGCTCATCCCGCTGTCACGGATCCTTCTATGAATGTCCCGCATTTCCGTAATCTATTACGAAAATGCGGGACATTCAGGGAACTATCCAGGACAGCGGGATGAGCTATAGAAAGCGGGACAGTTGGGGGGTATGGCAAACCAATGTTTTTGTTAACAGCATAACTGTAATCATGGCATTTCCATAGCTAAAACACATACAGATTCATCATATTTAACAGCCATTATCTCCCTCATTTCCCAGGACATAGATGTGGTCAAAGCTTACTGGGAGGTGTGGGGATGAATGGGGAGGCCATTTTACAAATTACCTATGGATTCAATAGAGTGGGGGTGTGGCCTTAAGGTAAACTTATGGACAAACCTATTAGCATTAATCAGTGTCTCCAATGCATAAAAATTTCTAGAGGGTGAAAAGGACAGGTAAGTTGTGTGTTAGTTAATTGCTTTTTAGACAAGTTCAGAACATAAGTCTCTTTTTCCCCCTTTGTTCTCGGAGATGATAATTTGGGAAGTTCCCCCGTCAAGGGATCACCTTGTTCACATGGGCATCCTGATTCTTGACTCATTTGTCGACTTGCAGTAGTTGTACATCCCCAGTTCCATGATTTTCTATTGTCATCCACCTCAATATCTGAAGCACATACATCATTCTTACTACATCCACAAGGTTTATTAAGGTGGCCATACACGTTCAGATTTCAGTCTTGCTCCGACGAACGATCGCCGAATGTTCGTATTTCGGTCGTACGTTACCGATCTTACATAAACAGTCCGATCACAACAGCAGGATTTTAGTTGGATAAAGCACAAATCAAACAATTTTCTCACCACAAACTCACAGACAATAGTCATACGAACTTTATGCCCCGGAACCAGTAGTGGCGTAGGTTGACCCTGGAAATGACGTACATATAGTACGGCGGTATACGAAAAGACGCGCTTATTGTACGAACGATCTTCCGTGTGTGCACAAGGTATCATGGTTTGTGCTTTTATTTCTTTTTTTGCTGACCATGAGTCCTGTATTTATGAGTGCAAAATACAGAGCAGCACTTGCAATAGTATTAGCATCAGAAGAAGAAGAAGAAGAAGAAGAAGAAGAAGAAGAAGAAGAAGAAAGAAAAGCGTTCATGTTGCATTAAGCAATGGCATTTAAAGCGTGAAACTTTGTCTCATATGGCACTTCTACAAGAGTTGAAAGCTCATAACCCTGATGATTTCAAAAATTATCTGAGGATGTCGGAATCATGCTTCCGATCCCTACTCCAGATGGTGGGTCCACTTATTCAAAAACAAGACACGGTAATGAGAAAAGGTAAGGTGTTTATATAATGTATATATATAATATTTAATAATTCATTGCCAAGTTTTGAAATAACAATGAAGCATAACAATGAAGTACTATCTATCTATCTATCTATCATCTATCTATCTATCTATCTATCATCTATCATCTATCATCTATCTATCTATCATCTATCTATCTATCTATCTATCTATCATCTATCTATCTATCTATCTATCTATCATCTATCATCTATCTATCTATCTATCTATCTATCTATCATCTATCTATCTATCTATCTATCTATCTATCTATCTATCTATCTATCTATCTATCTATCATCTATCTATCTATCTATCATCTATCTATCATCCTACTATCTATCTATCTATCTATCTATCTATCTATCTATCTATTTATCCATCTATCTATCTATTTATCTATCTATCTATCATCTATCTATCTATCATCTATCTATCATCTATCTATCTATCTATTTATCTATCTATCTATCTATCTATCTATCTATCTATCATCTATCTATCTATCTATCTATCTATCATCTATCTATCTATCTATCTATCTATCTATCTATTATCTATCTATCTATCATCTATCTATCATCTATCTATCTATTTATCTATCTATCTATCTATCATCTGTCTATCTATCTATCTATCTATCTATCTATCTATCTATCATCTATCTATCATCTATCTACAGTATCTATCTATTATATATCTATCTATCATCTATCTATCTATCTATCTATCTATCTATCTATCTATCTATCTATCTATCATCTATCTATCATATATCTATCTATCTATTATCTATCTATCTATCATCTATCTATCTATCTATCTATCTATCTATCTATCTCTCTATTAAATTTCTATCAATATAAATACACAGTGAATACAACCATACCTTTAAAATGCAGTGTTTTTAAAGCTAGCGGTATGCAATGGCCACTGCAAGGAGTGGTTTTTAATATACTTGCCTTTAATATACCACAATATGCTAGGAAGTTGATGATATATACTGTATATGTATTGATATATTAACATATAGACACGTTTTAAAAAAAGTTTCCTGAGACTTCAGAAGAGTGAAAAGTAATTGCGTAACAGTTCAATGATTATTGGAGTTTCCCAAACTGTGGCGGTGCAATACATGGGAAGCACATTTGTATAAACCCACCACCAAATTCCGGTTCATATTTTTTCAATTACAAAGGCTTTTTTAGTATTGTATTGCTTGCTATTGTGAATGCAAATTATGAATTTATTATGATTGATATTGGCAAGAATGGAAGACTATCTGATGGTGGTGTTATTGAACAAACGCATTTCAAAAATCAAGAGCAAACAATTGAATTTGCCAACTAATGAGGAGACCAAGGAAGGGCTCAATTTTGTATTTGTTGCTGATGAGGCCTTTGGTCTACATGAAAACCTTTTGAAACCGTTTCCGCAGAAAGTGTTAACTCCTGAAAGAAAGATCTTCAATTATAGACTGTCACGAGCTAGGCGAGTTGTTGAAAATGCGTTTGGAATCCTGGCAAATCGTTTTCGTATTTTCCACACCTCTATAAATTTATGCCCAGAGAAAATTGATATTGTTGTTCTTTCCTGTTGTGTTCTACATAATTTCCTGCGCAAGAACAATCATGGTTCTTATGCCCCTGATAGCATGGTGGAACAAGAGGCTATTCAAGCAGGGACCATAGTAACAGCTGAATGGCGTAATGAGAGCAACAGGCTTCTACAATTGCAAAGTTCACAAACAAGAAACACATCAAATGATGCCAAAACCAATTATCTACAGTACTTCAATGGTGTTGGCAAAGGTGACTGGCAATTTCGTATGGTTTAAAGAGTTTCACCTGTTTGCAAATATTTCTGAAATGTGAATGAACCAGTTATTCTATACCAATTACACAATAAACAAATCGTTTGTTGAAACTTAAAACCTTTTATTGTAGTGCGTTAAATAAACAGCAACCATAACTTAAATCAAAAAGAAAAACAAGTGTGGTGTAAACAAGTGCAAGAGCAATTATTATAAGTTTGTGTACTAGCTCAAATTGTTTTCCTGGAACTGTAAACTATTCTCTGAGTTTATTGGGGAAGGGCTATTGAAGAAGGGGATACTCCTGTTTGTTGGTGAGGGGGTTGAGGAACATGGATTATTATTATTAGGGTATGTATGGGGTGGGTATTGAGGGTAGTGGGTCCAATATTGGTGTGGTGGTTGTGGAACTATTGGCAAGAAATCTGGGTTCATGAATGTTTCTGCCATCCTGGGTAGAGATGTAGCGAACTGTTCGCCGGCGAACTAATTCGCGCGAACAGCGGACTTTTGGCGATGTTCGCCACTTTGGGTTCGCCGCGTTTTTTTTTTTTGGCGCCGCGTTTTTTCGCCTTGGTTTTTCCGCCGCGTTTTTTCGCATATATGCATATACATAGGAATAGCTTGCGGGGTTTTTTTTGGCGTTATTTTTTGCCGTTTTTTATTTTTTTTGCGTTATTTTTTGGCGGTTTTTTTTGGAGTATTTTTCAGAGAAGTTTTTGCCCTTGATCCCCCTCCTGCATGCCACTGCCCAGGTCGTGGCACCCTTTAAACAACTTTAAAATCAGTTTTCTGGCCAGAAATGGCTTTTCTAGGTTTTAAAGTTCGCCTTCCCATTGAAGTCTATGGGGTTCGCAAAGTTCGCGAATATTCGCGAGTTTTGGCGAAAGTCCGCAAACGGGTTCGCGAACATTTTTGCGCGGGTTCGCTACATCTCTAATCCTGGGGGGAAAAACATGTACTATCAAACTAGTGGTCAGAAAAGCATATTCTGGTATAGGTACCATACATACTTCACAATGAAATCATGTAAGTGACCAATCACTGGGTTACAAAAGTAGTAAAGCAACAGTTTGTAACTGAAAAAAGTAGTGGGACATTGTTAAAAAACATTCTATACAGTCTATAGGAGTTCATATATTCACAGTACGCAAGCAAACATTCGTTTGGTCGTCCATCCGAACGATCTTTAAACAGTCTCTTTGTGTTTTTTTTTCTTTTTGTTTTATTTTTAAATGAAAAACCCACCATATGATACGAATAACAAATAATTATATCAAACACACTCACCTGAATGCTAAACCATGGATTCCAAAGGGAAAAAATACGGGGTCGTTTGGACGAAGATGAACGATCGTGCCACACTCCCTGAACACAAAGTATTTGCAGAAACACATGCGATACTACGTCATTTCCGCTGACGTCACACGGGTTCTGGTGCCAGTTCTTCTCGTCTTCTTCATGGAGAGACCTGCCACAGAGAGGGTTGCTACAACAATGGCCAGAGCTACACCTTTGAGTCGTGCAGAAATGGTATACATGGTACAAATCCTAGAGAAGCATGACTATGATGCCAAAAAAGCGGTATACCATCGGGCAAATACACGAAAAGATAAGATTCTTAATAAAGTAATTGAAGGTCTCAAAACCAAATTTGGCATGCTGCGCTCTAAAGACCAACTGCGGAAGCGCTGGTCAGATCTAAAGTTGAGGGAGGAAGAGCAGTTACAAAGCATTTATTGGACTATAAATAAAAGTAATTTACAAAACTATAATAAAGTTAGCGGTGCGTCAGGACGAACACCGTCACCATACTTTTAATGTTTGTGTATTATCTATTGTATTGCTCTGTCCTTTTCCCTTCTACTTTCACTCACTCTCCTGATACGGCTTCCCCTTCTCTGCGGTGCTGGCTCTGTTCCTATAATAGCTTATCATAACTTGTTCATTTTGTGTTATATTTTAATAACTGTGTGTTCTTGTAGAACAAATCAAGAGAGCAAGACTTCTTGCCATGAAAAGAAACAGAGGACAACCAACTGATTTAAACCAAAATACTCAGGATACAGCTGTTGAAGGCATTGAAGAGAATAGCTCCACTACAGATGCTGCTTTGGATGTGAGTTTAGAATCTCAGAAAACAGACAACACTGAAGAGCCCCACAGCTCCTCGCAAGACACGCTGCCAGGGCCGCCATCAGGGTGGCACAGGGGGGACAGTTGTCCCAGGGAGTGGGAGTAAATAGCTGGGGTGGAGGGTGGGGAGCAGGAGTAATTAGCTGGGGTGGAGGGCGGGGAGTGGGAGTAAATAGCTGGGGTGGAGGGTGGGGAGCGGGAGTAAGTAGCTGGGGTGGAGGGCAGGGAGCGGGAGTAAGTAGCTGGGGTGGAGGGCGGGGAGCAGGAGTAAATAACTGGGGTGGAGGGTGGGGAGCGGGAGTAAGTAGCTGGGGTGGAGGGCAGGGAGCGGGAGTAAGTAGCTGGGGTGGAGGGCGGGGAGCAGGAGTAAATAACTGGGGTGGAGGGGGTTGAGCGGGAGTAAGTAGGTGGGGTGGAGGGCAGGGAGCGGGAGTAAGTAGGTGGGGTGGAGGGCAGGGAGCGGGAGTAAGTAGCTGGGGTGGAGGGCGGGGAGCAGGAGTAAATAACTGGGGTGGAGGGCAGGGAGCGGGGAGTAAGTATCTGGGGTAGAGGGCGGGGAGCGGGGAGCGGGAGAAAGTAGCTGGGGTGGAGGGCAGGGAGCCGGAGGAAGTCATTGGGGGTGGAGCTGGAGGATACTGGGGGAAGCCACAGGCGGACACTGGGGGGTGCTGTGCAGATGCAGCGGGGAGCTGGACGATTCTGATTCTGGGGGGGGAAGCCAGAGGATGCTTGGGGGGTTTGGGAGCTGGAGGATGCTGGGAAGGACTCTGGTGGGAGCTGGAGGACGCTGGGGGGCCTGGCTACCAATGTTTTAGGGGGGCCCTGGCTACCAATGTTTTAGGGGGGCCCTGGCTACCAATATTTTAGGGGGGCCCTGGCTACCAATGTCTGTGTGTCCTTTGTACTGATGGGAGGGGCCATTGGGGGGCAGGGCTTGGGAGGAGGGGGGCCCTGTGATTTCTGATGGTGGCCCTGCATGCTGCCCATATCAGGTTTGTGCATAGATGGATGGTCTTTGTACTAGGGTTTGTTAAGTTGCATATATTTTAATGTATGTATCTTATTTAAGGTTTGGATGATGAATCCAACAAGGAAACCAGCATAAAACACAACTTCCTGAGTAAACTGAGAAGCTGCGCTGATCGCTTCCAAGTCGCAAAGAAAGCCATACAGTGTTCAGGGGAAGCCATAGTATTCCTGGAACAAGAAATTGCCGAAATTATTGACAAGATTGAAAAAAATCTGATTAGTTTTCATGTTTCTTCAAATTTTAAATGTCTTCTAAATAGTTTGTGCAGATCTTCTACAAAGTTTCTTTTTATATATTTTATATATTTTCAAATTTTTTTTTGTGTTTGTGAAAGAAACAAACAACATATTAGAAAATCATACCAAAATAAACACATTCTATTTGTTGTACCACACCAAATTTCCTTGACTTTGTTAATTTAGTTGGTTAGCAACCACTCATACTAAAGAAGAACAATTAATAAACGTTGCTAGAGAAAGTTTACTTGGTAACCACCCCTGCAGCAGGATACCATAGGTAGTGCAGGCATAAAATACAATAAAATCTGGGGGAACTTATGTAGCATGAAATGCAAGGTTGTTAAAGTTCCACGCACGTATGAACGTACGCATAATAAATGCACGTATAATAAACGTACGTACGTTTCTATGCACGCGCAATTTTCATTACATGTCATAGGTCATCAGGTCACACATACGCCATAGGTCGCCCAAGCTATCGTCCAATACAAAATACATGCACAGATTTTATCGTCATTCGACAGAAATTTTCTAACCTGACCGATCGCCATGGTACAACAATTGTCGGGACGATAATTCGGAGTCCACACACGGGCCGAAAGTCGGACAAACATCGTACGATGATATCTGTGTATGTCTCAGGATCGATCCCATGTCCTTAAACAGCTCAACAGCTCTCTGTTCACGATCCCGCTGTGAAGAGACAAAGGAAAGCGAGGAGCAAAGGGAAAAACTCTCATTCATAACACATGATTCATCCTCGTTGCACGTAAGGCTCTTACCTTGGGCAATGTGCTTTCTCCTACTTTAGGTAAATCAAGAAAGATGAAAACCACGTGGTTAGATACCAAAGGGACTTACCCTTGGGGTGCATGGAAATGTGTCACCTGCATCTATGTTAAGAGATTCATCCATTTTCAAAGTTCGGTGACTGGTAGATTCTTTGAAATGGGCATGTCTGCAAATTGTAATTCGCGATATGTAGTGTATCCTTTGACTTGTCTACTTAATAAAGAGTATGAATTAGGCCCACAGATATAAATGTGGTGCAGATTGTTTTTAATTATTCATTATGGTTTTACCTTTTTCCCTAATGGCTACCAAGCATATGCGTGCAAAATAAAGAAGCAGTGACCTACAGCACTTATATTTGCCTATGTGTGTCCATATAGATTGTAAGCTCTGCGGGGCAGGGACCTCCATCCTCTTGTGTCTTTGACTCTTAACTTATTGCAACTGTAACTGTATCTTGTATTTATTTGTATTTATTGTTATACTTTGTATTTATCTATTATCTTATTAATCCCCTGTTTGTATTAATGTATTCTACTGTACAGTGCTGCGTACATAAGTAGCACTTTATAAATAAAGATATACATACATACATACAAAGTAGGCTCCCTCTTTCCTTTACATATTAATTGTTGTGAATTGTATAGTATGAATTAGCTGGCAAAGGGTAACATTGCATGTTGTTAAATAGATGCATTAAAGGGATTTCTTGGGGTATTTTGTATCAAACTCTATGTGATTGTTGTAAACATTATACAACTGGATTACCACTAGGGGGCAATGTTATATATATATGTGTATAAGTATATTTGAATATATTAAATGATTGTTTGTTAGCTTGAGAAAGGACAAGGAGGTCCGACACGTGCTGTGTCTGTGCCCTATGTGAAATACAGGTGGTTTTATGAATATGAAATGGGAGTGCTGCAATTTCAATACATTGACAGAGTTCTATCTGATGAGAGAGGCTCAGATATGCACAGTAGACTGTTACACCTAGAAGTTAAATGGATCTTTGTTCGGGGCACATGTCATGGTTTAAACTCTGTTTTTATTATAAGTTGCTATGTTTAATGTTTCACAAACAGATCTGTAAACATGATACTTCTGAATCACAACATTGTATAAAATGACTGGAGACGGGGCTGGTGTAATTTTTTGAAACTAGAGGGTTGATTCACTAAGGTGCGATAACGCTTATCGCATGCTTTTTTGCATTAAAATTGTGCAATTCGCTATAGTATTATCGCATGCGTTAAGTCGCATATCGCACGTGTTAATTAGCGCGCAACCGCATGTGTTAATTTTAACGCATTGCGTTATTTAGCGAATGAAAATAATACTAATGCATGATTCACAAAAGCGCCTAAAACGTTAAATGTGTTAATTAGCCCGCGAATGTGTGCGTATTTTAGCGCCTAATGGGGGAGGCATTGTGCAGAGCACATTTTTCATTTTTTAGTGGAAAAAGGCAAGATGGAGTTTGCTATGGGCTTTTTGTTGGATTTGGAGGAGGAACATCAAGTCCCTGAACCTTCAAGAGTGATGCGTCCTTGGATTTTCAGGGGACGGGCCACATTAGAGGGCTTAAAGGAGAAGGAAAGGCTAAGTCACTTGGGGGTGCCAAAATGTTAGGCACCCCCAAGTAACTTAGGTCGCTTACCTTTTACCCCGGGCTGGTGCCCCTGTACGGAGAAAACAATAGCAGTATTGGGGAGCTCAACCCTCTGTTAACTTACCCAAACGGGTATCAGGTGCAAATACTGGAAGAACCTCACCTTGCATGGGGGTCAATATCCAACAGCAAAAAAATCCAGTAGCCCACTGAAGATGCAAGCCGTGAAAAAGCTGTGAAAAAGCCGTGAAAAGCCGTGAAAAAGCAATCTAAGTCACTTGGGGGTGCCTAACATTTTGGCACCCCCAAGTGACTTAGCCTTTCCTTCTCCTTTAAGCGAGGATGAAGTGGTCAGGCGCTACAGGCTCAATAGGGCAGCGATATCCAGCCTGTATGAGCTGCTTGAGCCTTCCCTGCTGCCACTGACTCGCAGAAACTGTGAGGGATGGTAAAACTGCTGTGCTCCCTGCACTTTTTGGCCACTGGCAGCTTCCAGAGGGTGGGGGGGTTTATGGAGGGGTGTCACAGCCCACTTTTTCATGGTGCCTTGGCCAGGTCCTGGACACCATCCGCTCTGTGTCTGGGAATTTTATCTCATTCCCCCAAAATGGGAATGAATGGAATGCCGTGAAAAGGCATTTTTATGGGGTAAGTGGCATCCCCAATGTGTTGGGTGCAATGTATTGCACCCATGTGGCATTAAACCCCCCAAGACAGGGAGCACATTTTTAGGAACAGGAAGGGGTTACCTCTCCCTTAACATGCAAGTGGTGTTTGATGGCCGTATGAACATCCTGAGCGTCGTGTCTGGGTTCCCCGGCTCCTCTCATGATGCTTACACCCTAAGACAGTCTGCACTTTACCAATCCTTCGAGACAGGACAAATGCCTCACGGGTGGCTGTTAGGTAAGTATTTGTGTCACTTATCTAGCACAACTTGCCCACATTTGCTTTGTGTGTCCCACTGTAAAACTAGTCCCTGCCTGCCATAAGCTTGTAATGCAATGTGTAAAGTGCCCTCTTTTGCCACCGGGAGAGTCAAAGCAGCAGCTTGTAGTGTCACCTATCAGTCTCACACTGTCACATCTGTTGCAAAAGGGCCATTTTGACACAGGGAGACTGGAAACAGCTTATTTGCAGCATCTTATTCCATCTTATTTTATTTCAGGAGATGCTGGCTACCCCTGCTCTCGGTGGCTCCTAACACCCATTCACAGGCCGCATACACAGGCTGAGTGTGCTTTGAACGAAGCACATGTGAGAGCGTGGTCTGTGATTGAGCGGACATTTGGGGTCCTTAAAAGCTGCTTCCGCTGCCTGGATAAATCAGGAGGCAGCCTCATGTACAGCCCCTCTAAAGTTGCCCAAATTGTGGCTGCGTGTGCTGTACTGCACAATCTGGGGAAACCGGCACGGCTTACCAGGCAATGTGGCTGAGGAACTGGAGGACCCCATCCATCCACAAGATCCTGTCCGAGGTGCGGATGCCAAAGGGAATGAAGTCCGGGGACAAATCGTTACCAATTACTTTTCCTGTAAGTACCTACAATCTTTAATCCCATAAACAACAAATACCAAAAAACTTTTTAAAAAAAAAAAGGTTTTATTTACAGGGAACCCACTTCCAAAAGAAACGGTTTGAGCAGTTGATTTCCCCACCAGCAACACACATAGAAAAAACAGAAAGAAATATTTACAAACAACATAGGATAGGCTTAAGAAAAGAAAGGTTCCACAGATCCCTAATGTGGCATATTTATTTTCTTTTCCAAAGCTGCCTAGTAGGAGCTGCAGGAGTGGTAGCTGTGCTCTCACCACTATCTTGACTGGTAGAGCATGTTGGCTCAATTGCGTTTTGTGTCTTTTCTTGAAAGGCAATTTGTTGCTCTAGGAGCGAATTTGGCCTAGCCAACAATGCAAGTTTTTGCCATTTTAGTTCTAACCGCTCCTCTTGCAGGCTTAACATTGCAGCCTCATGTACAGCTTGGTGTGCCTGACTGGCCTGTTGGAGGCTTAACATGGCCGACTCATGTGCAGCTTGGCGTGCCTGACTGGCATTGTAGGTGTTAGTGTGTGACATGCAGTGTGTCCAAATTTTCATCAAATTTTTATGATGCTTCATGAGGGATTTGTGGAACCTATCTTTCTCAGGTTCCTGGGGGGCCACATTAGCTCTTCTGGCCTGGGTTGGGACAACACTGCAAGAAGCGCTACAGACAGAACCCAACGCTGTTAATGTGGTCTGTGATGTCCCTCCAGTCCTTGGTTTTCACTGCCATTAGTGTCTTCCCAACATATTTGCAGATGATTTTATGGAAGACCAGCACGAGCCTTTCCACCAACGCCTCATTCTCAAACTCCGAGAATTTTAAATTACGGAGCCTGCTCTCCTGCTGTTGACTCTTCTGGCTCCTTTTTGGTGATGAGGGGGGGAGGCTCCTCACTCTCCTCTCCACTGGCTTCCTCTGGCCTATAATCCCTGTCACTGCCCTCCACATCCGACACATCTGGGCTTCCGATGAAGCCAGGCCTCTCTGTGTCAGTGTCACTGCCGGAGCTGGGTGACACTTGCAAGGTGTTCCCTCTTTTTTGCCACCTTTTTTCCTCTGCTGGCTCCCACACTGCTCTCCATCGCTTTCTCTCTTGCTCTTGAAATTACGCAACACCACGTTCCACGCTCCCCCAACGCAATTGTGAAAAATGGCGCTAGTTATGTGCTACCGCGTGCGTAAATTACCGTGACTTAAATAACGCAAACAGCATCATTTCTAAATTAATGCAAATATACTTTTAGTGAATTATGCGTTAAAACGCGAAAAATAGGACGCAATAAAAATTTTAACACATGGTATAAATAGTGCACATTTTAAAGCACCTTAGTCAATCAGCCCTATAGTGTCTTCTACTACATATGGGGAAAGTCTATAAATCCATCACATTGCTGCAGTGAAAGAGTTGGTGCAGTTGCACTGAGACCTATGAATGTGATTATCTGACATGTTCCCCTCTGTGTGTTGCATTTGCCCATATTCCAGGGAAGGACAGAGTCCTGGTGGTGGTGGATGACCTGGAAGACAGTGGCCCTGAGGAGAAGCAAAGGATTCTGGGGAGCCAAGGAAGCATTGGGAAATGGGCCAGTGACCTCATTCTCATCAGCACCAATGAGAAGATTCACACTGACTCCACAACTCAATGTTTAAACTGCGCAATAAGTTTAATAGAATCACACAGATTTAATTTGTTGCTACTTATTCCTCCCAGTGTTATAAAATCAGGACATTTAAGGCCACACCCCCACTCTATTGAATCCATAACCAGTTTGCAAAATGGCCTCCCCATTCATCCACCACACCTCACTCACTTTTCACCTACATATATGTCCTGGGAAATGAGGGAGATAATGGCTGTTAAATATAATGTATCTGTATGTGTTGCCCAGGAGACTGGAAGTGCTGATTGACCAAATTATATCCACACAGTATCCAGTATTATGACATGCAGGTTCAGGTACTTTCTCCTTACTTCCTCTAGGAGACCCTCTCACTACTCCCTGGTACTCACTCCAAGAGACCCTTTCTCTTAGGACTCTCCCCTGTACTCATGCCAAGAGACCCTCTCTTAGGGCTCCCCCCGGTACTCACGCCAAGAGACACTCCCATAGGGCTCCCCCCAGTACTCACGCCAAGAGACACTCCCATAGGGCTCCCCCCAGTACTCACGCCAAGAGACACTCCCATAGGGCTCCCCCGTTACTCACGCCAGAAGACCCTCTCGCTTAGGCAATCTCCTTTTTATGGTCCCTAGCTACCACCTGAGCTGGCCACTTAATGTACCTGAACTACGGCCTGTAATGCCGGGAGGTAATAACCTCAATAAAATCAGAGGGGCATGAGACTGCCCGTACTAGATACCCTGTCTATCCTTTCACTCCCAGAGTGACTATAAATATCTAACTGATTTCTATAGCTGAATACTGTAGCTAACCTCTGACAGAGGTGGGGTCCCAGGACCAAAGACTCCCCTTTAATATTGAAGCACACCACCACCTAGTGGTTACTGCTGAAACTACAGGGTAATGCCCTGTTTACCAGAAAAGAGCACATTAGGAGTTAGGTGTCCAAATCCCACATGGCCACCCTCTGGTGCCTGTCTAAAGGGGAACCCAGCCTAAGGGGCCCAAATCTTGGGATCCCTACAGTAACATATTATGAAGGGTAACCATACTGAACACACGTACTGAGCAGATGTTACTATAATTTAACCATTTATTTAATCTCAGATGTTACTTTGTATATTTTAAATTGATACAGTACTTCCCTTACCTGAATTAGGTAGAGGCAGGGCATTAGTAACAACCAGATGGTAGTACTTACAGGTGAACCTGTCCCCAGTGTTAGAGGGTTTCCCACAGTGGTGCTCCTCTAGGGATCTGTTCCTGAGCCTGACTGCTTGAGGCCCTTCTCCGGTTGGTGACACCCAGGGTACTAACCTTTCCTACTCTTCTCAGGGAGCCTGTAGCTCCTCCGCTTACTACCCTAAATAGTAAACTATTACCAGATCTAACCTCACACTGACTACTCCTACATGGCTTCCTATCATAGAGTCTGCAGCACCATCCACCTCCTCCAGCAAGTGGGGTCCAAACAGACACCCCTGGTCAATAACAGAACTGCCAGGGGACTCTCATTTTGTAAGTGGGCTAACAGTAATTTGTCTCTTTACCCGCAATAGAAAGCAGTTTTTATATTGTCTCCTTTTTATGCTCTGCACTGCTGGTTCTGACTTTTGAAACAATGTACCAGATATAAATTGGGGTCCCCATTGGTTCAGCTTTTCTATTTAAGCCCTGCTTTTCTTTTCATACAAATTCTGACATTTAGCAAACAAACCTCTGAGGTATTGCCAGCAGTGAGAAATCAGATGTGCAGATATCAGTATCACTCAGACATAAGTAACTATCAAACCTGTTTTCCCCTTCTACAGGGCATGTAACTGATCTGAAATAAAGTAATAAAACTAAGGAGAGTTTGCATGTGATAATATTTTATTTGAAAATCAGAAATACAAGCAGCTGTGAAATTATATTTATTATATAAATGACAAGCCATATTCAGCATGAGAAACAAATAATAATATATAGATTTATAGTTACCACTGTGACTGAAACGGTTGCGTGACCTGTTATACTTACAAGAATTACAAGAAGTTATACAAGAACTCCAGTATAACCATGCCACTGTATTTGGCGCCAGTTAGTCAATAACACCCAATTAGCACCTGCAACATAAATAGGTATCAAAAGAAAAGGGTAGGAGCCTTACATCATCCTTGTTTATCTGTGAATCTTACAGATTAATAGAGCCCACAGTTTGGTTGGGGGAAACAATACCATTTTGTGCAAAAAATGCTCCTAACGGCACTATGTCCCCAGCAACAGGAGGGGCTCCCAGTGTGGGCGGCCATGTTGTGTCACTAACATGTAAATCAACTGAACTATATAGATCTGGCTCCTTGTTCTCTGTTCCTGCAATTGGAGTTGGGAGCATTAAGCACAGTTTCCCAGCACTGAACAAGTCTGTCCCTTTATCCCCATGTCTGATTCCTGTGCCATATAATGAGGGGAAAATGACATCATTATCTCTATATGTAAGGTACCAGCAAGGGGCCTGACACAGTGCTGGGAATCAGCATTCTCATTGGTCACTTCTCTTGCATCTCTAATTATGTTTTGGATCAGTAGAATTCTCATTGGTGAATTATTTTCCATGTAATTAAAGGCCACCTATTAGTTAATCAGCTGGAAGTCACATAATAAGCAAACTGGGGCACTAAGTACCATTTGTATGTTAGTGACACAACATGGCCGCCCACACTGGGAGCCCCTCCTGTTGCTGGGGACACAGTGCCCATTAGGAGCATTTTTTGCACAAAATGGTATTTTTTCCCCCAACCAGAGTGTGGGCTCTATTAACCTGCACTTCCAGTGGGGTAAACAATGTTCCACTGATGGGTACACATTAAAGAATAGCCACAGGCCTCTACCCTCCTGGCTTGTTCAATCCAAGCTGGGGCAGGCAGAATGCAGCAACCCCTGGGGGGCAAGTGCTCAGTACATGCGCATTAATGAAAATGGCTCCTAATATACATTAAAATGTAATTTAAAGTACAGTTAAAAAGTTTATCATTTCTTTAACATATATTTCAGTGGGCATGTACAGTATAGGAAGCCTATTTTATAGAAAAATATAATGCTCTGTTCTTCTGCATTGAAGCTAACAGATTGGCAAATGCTTGATTAAAGGAACAGTTCAGTGTAAAAATGAGTGTTGTACTGCAAGCTGGATTATGGAGGCAAAGAGCTGTGCCTACGGCAATCGTCACTTTTACCCACATTGTTATCTAGAATATGTACTCTTACAACAGCCTTTGTGGTATTTGTCATTGTAGCTAAAACCCTTACATTGTCATTTGAAACTTCAAAGGTCTGTGTCTCATTGCCAGAATTACAATGGCTCAAGAAATGGTTGGAATCACTTTCATCTTTCATCTCTTTGTAAACATTTTTGATGGGTTTACCAGTGTCAGTATAGATCTTCAGCAGAAAATCTACCCTATGTGAAATCATACTGTAAGGGTTAGAAAAGAAGATTGCTATGATGTATTTTCCAGATAATTTATAAGTGAGGACTCCCTCGGTGCCAGAGGCTGGTGTTGGTGGTATAAAAGTCACGCGGTGCGTCACGTGGCCATAGGCTGTTGATGCTGGTTCCACAATCTTGCAGTGGTCCACGGTGACATTGTCTGTTGCCGGTGTTTCCAGAAACTTGCAGTGCTCCACGGTGCCAGGTAAGATGCTGGGGCTGGGCGGGTAATGCACAAAGCCACTGTCACAATAGCTGCTGCAATATTAATTAAAGTAGTGTCACTTTTACAGTAATTTATAACTACATCACAGTTAATCACACATTAATTATTTGTTTACTATAGTGAACCTCTATTAAATTCAGGGTTTTGTTGCTCTGTGCTAGGGTATATATTGAAAAGAGCTGGAATCAGTCTGGAGCCAAAAAACTAGGGCTCAGAAAAAATAAATCTACTGAGCTGCAAACAGCCATCAATAATTGAAAAGTTAGTGAAAAATCAAAAATGAAAATATCATTTATTATGACAAAAAGAACAGCCTTATGGGGCACTTACTCACTATGAGGCTTTTTGTCCTAATAAATTACATTTTGAGTTTTATTTGATTTATTTATTTATGATATAACCCATAGACTGGGGTTTTCTTGCAAACAGTTCCATCCATTACTTTATTACTACAAAGTCTTTATTACTACTGTTGAAATTTTTTTCTCAAGCACAGCGTATATTTTATTCTCTCAAAAAATAAACCAAACCAATCAGAAATTAAAGAGAATACTGAGAACAAGTGATAGTAAGGCTCTGTAACTTGTCTAACGTCATAGTCCAACCTCAAAGCTTTCTGTAGATGTAGCATTATCTCAGGGTCGGAATGGCCAGCAGGGCACCAGGAAAAAACCTAATGGGCCCTGTAGTCCCTGTCAATCCAGGCCCACTGCCTCAAGGCAACTGTGCTGCAATGCCCCATCACAGCCACAAGGAGGCAGTGTGCTATGCAGTGGGGGCTTGACAGTTTGAGCCAGTGCACGAGTATGTAATAAAACTTCTAAATGAAAAAGTTATATTTGCTTCAAAAGTTCAAACCACCTTCAAGCACATCTTAAAGGGACACTAAGCCCAACCATAAAGATTTCTACTGACCCAAAACTTCATTAATGATGCAAGAGAATTGACCAATGAGAATGCTGATTCCCAGCACTGTGTCAGGCCCCTTGCTGGTACCTTACATATAGAGATAATGATGTCATTTTCCCGTCATTATATGGCACAGGAATCAGACATGGGGATAAAGGGACAGACTTGTTCAGTGCTGGGAAACTGTGCTTAATGCTCCCAACTCCAATTGCAGGAACAGAGAACAGGGAGCCAGATTTATACAGATCAGCTGGGATTCTCATTGGAGGATTCTTTTGCATTTCAATGCTGCCAATGCGGGCCCTAGAGAGCTGGGAAAGTTTTATTGTGCAATATTGCTTTAAGAATACAGCCCTGATGTTGCTGGACTACAGCTCCCAGCATGCCTCACTCTTCATTATATGTTACATTATTCTGGGATTTGTAGTCCAGCAACAGCTGAGTAACGTTTGGTTGAGCCGCGCTGTGCAGCAGGGTTTAGTGTCCCCTTTAAAAGTGTGCTATGTGCAATTAAAACTTGCAGTGCAATAATTTCTCCTTAAGAATCATTAAGTTCTCAGAAAACAAAAACTCATACAGGCCTCTGTCTGTCTGTCTGTCAGTTTAAAGACATTAGATGTTGAGAATAAACAAGAAAAATTTGCTCTCATGTAGGTCTACACATTTTAAGTCAGTTAATAAAATCATACATAAGAACTGGCCTTGGTTACAGATCGGTGATGCCACCGCAAAGTAAGTCTGGATAAGTATTGGATAATGAGGATGTGAAGTATAAATGCTTTTTGTGTTTGATAACAATGCCTTTTTTCACACAGGTGTAAAAGACAGGGAAATGCATTGGGCCTGATTCACTAAAGTGCAACTTAACGTGCGCAAAAAATGTTACCGCTTCTTAATTTTGGCGACTTTTTGCACGATTCACTAATAGTACACTTGCGCTATTTTATGCGCGGTATTTCATGCGATATCCTTGTCGCGATAAATAGCATGTGCGGTATTTTCCGCATGCACGCTATTTATCGCATTACGCACGCGACAATCGGCAGCATAAAAATGGCAACATTTTGCCCTGGGAGAGCACAGAGTGCTAAAGAGGTGCTGTATACAAGTTAATTTGCAAAAAAAGCCCCAAAAAAACAATAAAAATATAAGTAAGAAAAAAAAAGAAGTGCTAGAGATAATAAAATGGGGGGGGGGGCATTTAAGAATATTTAGCCAAATACTTAGGGGTCCATTTGCTAAAGTGGCTTAAATTAAGTTAGAGATTTTAGACACAGAATAAACGGCAAATATGTTATGGGCAGTTTATTAAACAGGGACAAATATAATATTGCAATTATTCTGGCAACAAAACATTGGATTGGCAGTTATCCCACTCGCCAGAAAATATGCTACGTACTAATTAGCGCAAGTTTTACTATTCAGCAAAATGGGCTAAAGGCAAAATTGTTGGCAGAATATTTGCAAACATTTAATCCATATAGCATATTGATGTGTTACTGATAAATGTAAGGGTGTAGGGGAAACTACATGAAAGGATAGAATACCATATCAAGGAAGGAAAAATAATGGCACATTACTCAGTTCAAAACTATAAAACTAAAAACTTTTACTTAAAATAAAAAAGGGGGGGGACTTAGGGCTTGCTGCCCTTGAGTTCCTGAAAGTCCCTCCTCAGTTCGGCCATGTTGTGTATTGACTGTTGGCAGTTCAGCCATGTTTTGTTCTAAGTAAAGTTTGTTCCACTGCCAGCGGCTGTGAACTTCTTTTATAATACTGTGTCCAGAATACAACACTGGCAACGAGGATGGGATTAATGCATGAAAAAAAAATCTACAAGAGTCAGTGAGTAAACAGAAACCTTGAGACCTTATTGCTCCATAATGGTGTCCCTGGGCCACATAGAAGAGTTTGATATTGCCAGGCCATCCTCCTGGGATTCCTATGCAGAGAGATTGCATTTCTTTCTAGAAGCAAATAATGTGACAAACCCTATGCAGAGACGTGCAGTGCTGCTGAGTGTCATAGGCTCAAAGATTTATGAGGTTGTGCACTCTCTGGTGTCCCCCACTAAACCCAGTGACTGCTCATTTGAGGAAATTATTAAGCAACTTAAAAATCATTTTGCACCCACCATATCTGAGACTGTTAAGAGGTTCCACTTTAACAGACGCAGCCAGCAGCCAGATGAGAGTATTGCTGCTTACATAGCAGAGCTGCGCAGATTGGCAGAAAGTTGTAATTTTGGCAGCAGCTTGGAACCCTTGCTAAGGGACCGTCTTGTGTGTGGGGTTAGGGATGCAGCACTGCAAAGAAGGCTGCTAGCAAAGCACAACCTAACCTTTGCTTTGGCCCAGGAGGAAGCACTTGCTTATGAGGCTGCATCTGTGCATTCCAAGGAAATACAGGCCTCACCCACTTCAGTTATTGCACCAGAGCTGCATCAAGTGTATAACAAGCCTGATGTTAAACTGCAGCCTGCATTAGCACAAGTATCAGATCCAGCTAAAGTAATGTGCCATAGTTGTGGGGGAGGTCACCTGCGTGGCAACTGTCGTTTCCAAAATGCTGTGTGTCACAAATGCAAGCGTCGGGGCCACATACAGAGAGTCTGCCGCCAAGCTGATAATCTACAGAGACCCAAGCAAGCCAGGGCAAATCTATCTGGGAATGCAACCCATATAGTGAAAATCCAAAATGACACCACGGAGAAAGAGGCAGATACAGGTATCTATGTCACTGAAATAAATAGTGTTGAAAATCAGCCAATGTGCAAAAAGAAATACACTGATGTAATACTACAAGGATCTAAGTGTAGAATGGAGGTAGATACAGGCTGTGACTATTCCTTAATTTCAGAGGAAACCTTCCATGCACTATGGCCCACTAATTGCCCACCTATTTTACCATGTGACGTTAGACTTGTGGATTACAATAAAAAGCCTGTGGATGTTGTGGGTGCATGTTTTGTTAAAGTCCTCTATGAAAAAGACAGAGGAAAACTACGCCTCATCATTACTAAAGGACAAAGAGCAAGTTTATTAGGAGTAGAGTGGTTTGAACCCCTGGGCATTCAGTTAACTGGAGTAAATTATGCAACAGCAGACTCTTTGCAAGCAGTCATCAAAGACTTTAGCAGTGTTTTTGAAGAAGGCCTGGGTAAATTTAAGGGCTCACCAATATCATTCCTACTGGATCCCAAAGTTGTCCCAAAACGCATGAAGCCACGGCCTGTACCATTTGCTCTCTGTTCAAAAATAGATGATGAAATAGATCGCTTAGTGCAACAAGGAGCACTAATTCCAGTAACCCACCCAACTTGGGCCACCCCAATAGTGCCTGTACTGAAGCCAAATGGAGAAGTGAGGATATGTGCTGACTATAAATGCACAATCAACAAGGCATTACAAGAACATCCATATCAAATTCCTGCTGTCAATCAAATTCTCAGCACCTTGGCTAAGGGGAAGTTATTTGCCAAACTTGATTTAGCGCAAGCATACCAGCAGTTGCCGGTGGATGATGCAGCTGCTGATGCACAAACAATTATCACACACAAAGGATGCCTTAAAAAGGATAATTGATGGTGACTGGAATTATAGACTGGCAAAATTTCTGTTGCAGCAGCATATAACTCCTTCTACTAGCACTGGCTGCAGCCCTGCAGAACTTTTGATGAACCGACGTCTTAAAACCTGTTTGGACAGACTGCATCCTGACCTGGCTTCGGATTTACAAAATAAACAAGAAGATCAATTCCATAAGAATGCACAGACCTCCACAGTGAGGATGTTTGAAGCAGGTAATAGTGTGTATGCCAGAAATTATGCAATGGGACCAAAATGGATACCAGCAGTCATTGTTGAAGCCACGGGCCCTGTCTCATACAAGGTTAAGATTGCGGATGGCCGTGTTATTCGAAGACATGTTGATCAGCTGCGGAGCAGACTAGGGGACAATTCTTGTCCTAACACTGAGGGTGACCATGGCCAGTCTGGATTGCAAAGTGACTTAACTCCTCTAGCTTTTCCAGAGGAAGAGATTCCTGCAGCTGAACAAACAGCAGATGTACCTGAGAGGGTACCCGAAAACACTGAGGCCAATCTACAGGTAGAGGTTATCAGTGTTCCACTGGAGCGGCTCGAAGGGCCATTCAAAAGCCCCGCTACCTAGAGGATTATGTTATCTAGGAGGGGAGGGGTGTTGTGTATTGACTGTTAATGTGTGATCACTAGATGGTGCTGTTACATGCACAAAACTGATATGTGTCATCCTGTTCTGCTAATAACTGTTTCCCCTAGCATTGCCTGTCTATCCTTTCCTTCCTCCCAACTTGTTGGCAGTTCAGCCATGTTTTGTTCTAAGTAAAGTTTGTTCCACTACCAGCTGCTGTGAACCTCTTTTATAATACTGTGTCCAGAATACAACAGGCCACTTCCCCCCGGAGCTGGGCCAGCTCAGCCCTCACATTGTCCAGGTCCCCCTGCATGGACCGATGTTGTGGGCCTTCCTCGGCAGGAGAACCTGGTGGCTGGCATCCGGGGGGCTGGGGGGGAACCCAAGGGCCGGGGAAAGTGGGCTCAAACTTGGGGAGGAGTAAAGGGGGGGTGTCTGGGGCCTCCATGGCCTCCATGGCCTCCTCGGCGGCCTCCTCCGCTTCGTCTGAGTCTGGGGCCTGGCTGGGTCCTGGGGCCTCTGGGGCCTGGCTGGGTCCTAGGGCCTCTGGGGCCAATTGTTGGGCCTCGGGGGCCGGTGGATGGGCCTCGGGGGCCGCAGGTCAGGCCGCTGGGGCCGGTAGAGCCTGCTGGGCCAGTAGAGGCTGGAGGGCCTGGGGTTGGGCCTGGGAAGGAGGCCCCAGCTGAAGTTCTGTGAAATAGTATTGCAAGATGTTACTTTGTGTATCATACCTCCCAACCATCCCGCTTTGAGCGGGACAGTCCCGATATTTATGGCACTTCCCGCTGTCCCGGAATCACTGTTAGATGTCCCGCTTCTCAGCATTAATTGATTGCTGTTCCTGCTCTGCTCTGGGGAATAAAGCCCCGCCCCCTTAACTCTTCAATCTCCCCTGCTACCCCAAGCTCACAGCCTTACCTTGATGTTTAATTGTCCTGGGAGGAGCATTTGTGACAAGGCAAGGGTTAACTATTGGCTTTGGCTGCATTCCTCTCCTGCTCACCGGGTCAGGGGCTGAGGGGGCTCTGTCTTTTATCAGGCAGAAGAGGCTGCTGTGTTTATTTGTGCACCGGGCAGTTTCACCTTCCCATCCCTAACATGTATCTCTCACTCCTGGGAATCTCTGGCAGAGCACAGCATGCAGGGGAAGACAGAGGTATCGCTCGTTCATAAAATATAGCAGACATTTAAAAGGGGCCCTTATAAGTCTGGGAACCTTAGGCCTTGTTAACATGGCTAGAAATCATACCGCCCAACTGGCCTGCTTTCCGCAGGACAGTCCCGGTTTTGGTAGCGCATCCCGCTGTCCCGGATAGTTCCGTGAATGTCCCGCATTTCCGTAATGGAACTATCCCTGACAGCGGGATGCGCTGGCTGTAGTCAGGCGTTCCTCTTCTTCAGTAGGCTCCTTGTTTGGCGG
>NC_030685.2:8815576-8830107 GCF_000004195.4 Xenopus tropicalis | reverse complement strand
CCGCCAAACAAGGAGCTGCATACAGAGAGGAGCCGCTGCAGAAGAAGAAGCAGCAACAGCAGCAGCAGCTTGTATGGAGGCTCTGTGTATTGGGGGGATACTGTGTATTGGGGGCTACTGTGTATGGGGGGGCACCTGTGTATGGGGGGGCACCTGTGTATGGGGGGGCTCCTGTGTATGGGGGGGGCAAAACTGGTACATAGTTATAACTCACTTATAACTGACTGCCTTCTCTCTATATTTGTATTTTAATGTAGGAGTTGCTATATTGTTTCCCTTAGGTAGTACAGTATGAGGGTATAGCACATTTGCGTCTGATCCCGCCATTTCATCTACAGTGGAGGAAATAATTATTTGACCCCTCACTGATTTTGTAAGTTTGTCCAATGACAAAGAAATGAAAAGTCTCAGAACAGTATCATTTCAATGGTAGGTTAACAGTGGCAGATAGCACATCAAAAGGAAAATCGAAAAAATAACTTTAAATAAAAGATAGCAACTGATTTGCATTTCATTGAGTGAAATAAGTTTTTGAACCCTCTAACAAAAAAAGACTTAATACTTAGTGGAAAAACCCTTGTTTGCAAGCACAGAGGTCAAACGTTTCTTGTAATTGATGACCAAGTTTGCGCACATTTTAGGAGGAATGTTGGTCCACTCCTCTTTGCAGATCATCTCTAAATCCCTAAGGTTTCGAGGCTGTCTCTGTGCAACTCTGAGCTTGAGCTCCCTCCATAGGTTTTCTATTGGATTAAGGTCCGGAGACTGACTAGGCCACTCCATGACCTTAATGTGCTTCTTCTTGAGCCACTCCTTTGTTGCCTTTGCTGTATGTTTTGGGTCATTGTCGTGCTGGAACACCCATCCACGACCCATTTTCAGTTTCCTGGCAGAGGGAAGGAGGTTGTCGTTCAGGATTTCACGATACATGGCTCCGTCCATTTTCCCGTTAATGCGAATAAGTTGTCCTGTGCCCTTAGCAGAAAAACACCCCCAAAGCAAAATGTTTCCACCCCCATGCTTGACGGTGGGGACGGTGTTTTGGGGGTCATAGGCAGCATTTTTCTTCCTCCAAACACAGCGAGTTGAGTTAATGCCAAAGAGCTCTATTTTGGTATCATCAGACCACAGCACCTTCTCCCAGTCACTCACAGAATCATTCAGGTGTTCATTGGCAAACTTCAGATGGGCCTGCACATGTGCCTTCTTGAGCAGGGGGACCTTGCGAGCCCTGCAGGATTTTAATCCATTGCGGTGTAATGTGTTTCCAATGGTTTTCTTGGTGACTGTGGTCCCTGCTAATTTGAGGTCATTAACTAACTCCTCCCGTGTAGTTCTAGGATGCTTTTTCACCTTTCTCAGAATCATTGACACCCCACGAGGTGAGATCTTGCGTGGAGCCCCAGAGCGAGGTCGATTGATGGTCATTTTGTGCTCCTTCCATTTTCGAACAATCGCACCAACAGTTGTCACCTTCTCTCCCAGCTTCTTGCTAATGGTTTTGTAGCCCATTCCAGCCTTGTGCAGGTCTACAATTTTGTCTCTGACATCCTTGGACAGCTCTTTGGTCTTTCCCATGTTGGAGAGTTTGGAGTCTGCTTGATTGATTGATTCTGTGGACAGGTGTCTTTTATACAGGTGACTAGTTAAGACAGGTGTCCTTAATGAGGTTGACTAATTGAGTAGAAGTGTCTAACCACTCTGTGGGAGCCAGAACTCTTAATGGTTGGTAGGGGTTCAAAAACTTATTTCACTCAATGAAATGCAAATCAGTTGCTATCTTTTATTTAAAGTTATTTTTTCGATTTTCCTTTTGATGTGCTATCTGCCACTGTTAAAATAAACCTACCATTGAAATGATACTGTTCTGAGACTTTTCATTTCTTTGTCATTGGACAAACTTACAAAATCAGTGAGGGGTCAAATAATTATTTCCTCCACTGTATATAAAAGGAGTATTTTTTAAAAAAATGAGGTGTGGTAATTGGGGGCGTGGTCACAAAAGTGGGCCAAATCTTTTTGTCCCTCTTTTCATTTTTCAAATGTTGGGAGGTATGTAATATACTGTATTATATATATATATACATTCATACACCATCATAAATAACGGGGCCCCTCACAACAACATTTTTTGGGCCCCACTCCTCCCACGCCCCCAATGGCCCCTCCCCCTCTGAACCCTCACATCAATACAAAGGACACACAAACATTGTTAGCCAGGGCCCCCTAAAACATTCGTGGCCCTTCCCCAAATGACTCACACTATGGGCCGCTCCCTGCTGCTTCCCCCCTGCTTTAAACTTATTTATGCATATGTATTTGAAAATAGATGTGTATATATATATATACAATAGGAAGTGCTGGGAAGCTGCACGCCATAAGGAACAATAATACCTGGGTGCCTGTGGCAAAACAAAATCTAGACAGACATGGGGTGACGGCACACACAGGATTTTGACAAGGAGTCACAAATATGTGAAATAATATTCAGAGGTTTATTGTGAGCAACGTTTCAGTTCCTCACTGGCATTATGGTTGAACGTGATCGACGTGTGTCTTTTTTCAACCCAACTTACTATGTTACTATGTTACTTTCGTCATCCCTGACATTTCTTACATTTGTACCTTTAGTTCAAAATACTTGCTAAATCTTTTACTGAACGTATACTGTAACAGCATAATAAAGTACAATAATTACCTTCTGCAATTTCAGCGACCAGTTCTGGGCTCCTGCGCTTAAGGTCGGACCACAGCCGCGGGGGCCCACATCAAGGGCAAACCTGGCGAGCAAACCTTCTCTTAGCTCGCCCAGGATTGCCCTCTTCCTCTCGTGGACCCCTAAGTCCCCCGGCGGTGGCTGGTCATATCCTGCACGCAGGAGCACGCTGATAATGTAGCGCCTCTCCCCTGGTAGCAAGTCGGAAACCCCAGGCATCTCCTCTCAGTTTGGTGGCTCCAGCCTCAATGAAACAAAATGGCCCCAAGTCGCACATGTCACGAGATTACAAAATCGCCACAAAATGTCTGCAATTCGCGAGATTACAAAATCGCGGGGAAAAATCGTTAAAATATACATAGTAATGTATTTTGCGCGAAAAAAATATTCGCCGCTACAGTACAGTATATTTTGGCGAGAACATATTCACCGCTATAGTACTGTATATTAGTAGCGAAATTCCATACATGCCAAGACTTTAGTAAAATTGAGTAAAAAGACACAGACTTGAATAAATAACACTGTAAGTCCATATTTTATTGCCAAAAACTCATTTACTGTACTTTTCTATAATTTTTCGCCTGCCTGTAGTAGGAGTTAATTTTCGCATAGCCGAATGCGATATTTAGCGCGCAAAAGTGATAGTGAATCATGCGATCGTAATCTTTTCAGTGTGGAAATTAACGCATGCATTAAAATTAGCACGAGAAATACCGCATGCAAAAATGGCGACTTATCACACGCGATAATACTATTGTGAATGGCAAATTATCGCATCTTTTTACCGCAAAAAAGCATGCGATAAACTTTAGTGAATCAGGCCCATTGTGTTTGTACTTCTCACTTTTATTGAACTTACTGCTAGCAAGGAACATACAAATTACATAAGGTACAGGTATGGGATCCATTATCTGAAAACCTGTTATCCTGATAAGCTCAGAATTACAGGAAGCTCATCTCCCATAGACTCCATTATAAGCAAATAATTGTAATTTTTAAAAATGATTTTCTTTTCTCTGTAATAATAAAACAGTACCTATACTTGATCCCAACTAAGATATAATTACCCCTTATTGGGGCAGAACAGTCCTATTGGGTTTATTTAATGGTTAAATGATTCCCTTTTCTCTGTAATAATAAAACAGTACCTGTACTTGATCCCAACTAAGATATAATTACCCCTTATTGGGGGCAGAACAGCCCTATTGGGTTTATTTAATGGTTAAATGATTCCCTTTTCTCTGTAATAATAAAACAGTACCTGTACTTGATCCCAACTAAGATATTATTACCCCTTATTGGGGCAGAACAGCCCTATTGGGTTTATTTAATGGTTAAATGATTCCCTTTTCCCTGTAATAATAAAACAGTACCTGTACTTGATCCCAACTAAGATATAATTACCCCTTATTGGGGCAGAACAGCCCTATTGGGTTTATTTAATGGTTAAATGATTCCCTTTTCCCTGTAATAATAAAACAGTACCTGTACTTGATCCCAACTAAGATATACCTGTATGTAACCCTTTCTTGGAAAACTCTGCAGAAATTGTGTTATACTCACTTCTTTGAGTTGTATTTAATTGCTTAATTCAGAAATGGCCTGAATTCTCCTGCATAAGGAAACTGGGAAACTGGAATTTATTACACACAGTTTTGCAGCAAAGATAAACTTTATATAACAAGTTGAAAATTGCAATAACTGTAAAATGAAAATAGTAATAACCCTGCTTTGGGAAACCTGTGTGGGTTTAACCACTACTGGCTCAGTCTCTCTGGGGACACAGTTCCACACTCCCCTCCTGGAGGAAATATCCTTTCCCAGTTCAGTCCTGGCAAAGTCCCTTCCCCAGAGCTCTTTCCCCAGGTAGCGCTACCTGCCCCAAAGTCCCTTCCCCAGAGCTCTTTCCCCAGGTAGCGCTACCTGCCCCAAAGTCCCTTCCCCAGAGCTCTTTCAGTTCCCCCAGGTAGCGCTACCTGCCCCAAAGTCCCTTCCCCAGAGCTCTTTCAGTTCCCCCAGGTAGCGCTACCTGCCCCAAAGTCCCTTCCCAAGAGCTCTTTCCCCAGGTAGCGCTACCTGCCCCAAAGTCCCTTCCCCAGAGCTCTTTCCCCAGGTAGCGCTACCTGCCCCAAAGTCCCTTCCCCAGAGCTCTTTCCCCAGGTAGCGCTACCTGCCCCAAAGTCCCTTCCCCAGAGCTCTTTCCCCAGGTAGCGCTACCTGCCCCAAAGTCCCTTCCCAAGAGCTCTTTCCCCAGGTAGCGCTACCTGCCCCAAAGTCCCTTTCCCAGAGCTCTTTCAGTTCCCCAGGTAGCGCTACCGGCCCCAAAGTCCCTTCCCCAGAGCTCTTTCAGTTCCCCAGGTAGCGCTACCATCCCCAAAGTCCCTTCCCCAGAGCTCTTTCAGTTCCCCAGGTAGCGCTACCTGCCCCAAAGTCCCTTCCCCAGAGCTCTTTCAGTTCCCCAGGTAGCACTACCATCCCCAAAGTCCCTTCCCCAGAGCTCTTTCAGTTCCCCAGGTAGCGCTACCGGTCCCAAAGTCCCTTCCCCAGAGCTCTTTCAGTTCCCCAGGTAGCGCTACCTGCCCCAAAGTCCCTTCCCCAGAGCTCTTTCAGTTCCCCCAGGTAGCGCTACCGGCCCCAAAGTCCCTTCCCCAGAGCTCTTTCAGTTCCCCAGGTGGCGCTACCTGCCCAAAGTACCTCTCCCTTTGGATAGGCAGTTTCCCCCACGTATCAGGCCATAAGAAACACACAGGGGGGACATACTGGAAATAACAGCAGTCACCACCAACCAAGCAGACCTCTCTCCTTATGGTCTGAAACTCAATACAAGGCAAAGTACAGGTGCTGGTTACTCACTCACAGATCTCTTTCTTTCTCTCTCTCTCTCTGTCTCTCTCTGTCTCTCTCTGTCTCTCTCTGTCTCTCTCTGTCTCTCTCTCTGTCTCGCTCTCTCTCTGTCTCTCTCTCTGTCTCTCTCTCTGTCTCTCTCTCTGTCTCTCTCTCTGTCTCTCTCTCTGTCTCTCTCTCTCTCTGTCTCTCTCTGTCTCTCTCTCTCTCTGTCTCTCTCTCTCTCTGTCTCTCTCTCTCTCTGTCTCTCTCTCTCTCTGTCTCTCTCTCTCTCTGTCTCTCTCTCTCTCTGTCTCTCTCTCTCTCTGTCTCTCTCTCTCTCTGTCTCTCTCTGTCTCTCTCTCTGTCTCGCTCTCTCTCTGTCTCTCTCTCTGTCTCTCTCTCTGTCTCTCTCTCTAGTCTCTCTCTCTGTCTCTCTCTCTGTCTCTCTCTCTCTCTGTCTCTCTCTGTCTCTCTCTCTCTCTGTCTCTCTCTCTCTCTGTCTCTCTCTCTCTCTGTCTCTCTCTCTGTCTGTCTCTCTCTCTCTCGGTCTCTCTCTCTCTCTAGTCTCTCTCTCTATCTAGTCTCTCTCTCTCTCTCTGTGTCTCTCTCTCTCTGTGTGTCTCTCTCTCTCTCTTCTTCTCTCTCTCTCTCTGGCTGGAACTGCAACAGGGCCCATTTATAACCTGCTGGACCCGTCCCTGATTTTTGGCTCCAAAGTCAGGCACTCCCTTTCTCCCAGGAGTGCACTGGGGCTTCCAGGCAATCAGTTTCTCCCCAGTCTGTAACCAGGCTGGATGATGTCACAGACCCCTTATCTGGAAAACCCCAGATCCTGAGCATTCTGGATAACAGGTCCCTTCCCTGTACTACATATAGACAGAAGGCGGCATCATCCCTTACATGTATGTAAGTGTGTGGTAGTGATGAGTGATTATGTCCCATTTCACCTGCTGAAAAATTAGCAAAACTGCTGTAAACTCTGCCTAAGGAACATTACACCACCCAGGCTGGGGGGCCATAGGGAAACCACTCTAGCTACATTGCTAGCTGAATATCAGTAGGGGGTAAGTATCACTAACCTGGGGCAGTTTAGGGGCAGGTTAAATACAAAAGAACTAGATTATTCTCACACATTCTTCCATTATAATAAATGCTGTAATATGTTGTGTTATGATGTACCACACTGATAAACACAGATTGTTCCACATATAGTTTACCTTGGACACGATAAGATGATAGAACTGCTCTTGTTGGATATTTCGATGCCCACGCATTTTTCAGAATCCACTTTGGAAAGTAATTTGTCCATTGATGTCTGCATGGTGCCTTGGGTTCCCCTCCTGCTTTCCATGAAAAACACCAATGAGAATTTTTTTGGACCAAAAACCTAATTTTAAGTGCAAGAGAACTGACCAATGAGAATGCTGATTCCCAGCACTGTGTCAGGCCCCTTGCTGGTACCTTACATATAGAGATAATGATGTCATTTTCCCGTCATTATATGGCACAGGAATCAGACATGGGGATAAAGGGACAGACTTGTTCAGTGCTGGGAAACTGTGCTTAAAGGAGCAGTTTAGTGTAAAACTAAAACTGGGTAAATAGATTGTGCAAAATAAAAAACAAATCAGTATAGTTAGTTGGGCAAACATGTCATTTATAAAGGCTGGAGTGGGCAGATGTCTAAAATAATAGTTACATAGTTACATAGGGTTGAAAAAAGACAGAGTCCATCAAGTTCAACCCTTCCAAGTAAACCCAGCACACCCAACCCACACCTACCAATCTATCCACTCACATACAGACCCACACTGACCTATCCACTCACATACAGACCCACACTGACCTATCCACTCACATACAGACCCACACTGACCTATCTATCCACTCACATACAGACCCACACTGACCTATCTATACACTCACATACAGACCCATACTGACCTATCCACTCACATACAGACCCATTCTGACCTATCTATCCACTCACATACAGACCCATACTGACCTATCCACTCACATACAGACCCACACTGACCTATCCACTCACATACAGACCCACACTGACCTATCTATCCACTCACATACAGACCCACACTGACCTATCCACTCACATACAGACCCACACTGACCTATCCACTCACATACAGACCCACACTGACCTATCCACTCACATACAGACCCACACAGACCTATCTACTCACATACAGACCCACACACACATATCTATCCACTCACATACAGACCCACACAGACCTATCTATCCACTCACATACAGACCCATACTGACCTATCTATCCACTCACATACAGACCCACACTGACCTATCTATCCACTCACATACAGACCCACACTGACCTATCTATCCACTCACATATAGACCCATACTGACCTATCTATCCACTCACATACAGACCCACACTGACCTATCTATCCACTCACATACAGACCCATACTGACCTATCTATCCACTCACATACAGACCCATACTGACCTATCCACTCACATACAGACCCATACTGACCTATCTATCCACTCACATACAGACCCATACTGACCTATCCACTCACATACAAACCCACACTGACCTATCCACTCACATACAGACCCACACTGACCTATCTATCCACTCACATACAGACCCACACTGACCTATCTATCCACTCACATACAGACCCATACTGACCTATCTATCCACTCACATACAGACCCACACTGACCTATCTATCCACTCACATACAGACCCATACTGACCTATCCACTCACATACAGACCCACACTGACCTATCCACTCACATACAGACCCACACTGACCTATCTATACACTCACATACAGACCCATACTGACCTATCCACTCACATACAGACCCACACTGACCTATCCACTCACATACAGACCCACACTGACCTATCTATCATCATTTATCTATACATAAACTATATATACAAACACTAATACTAACTGTAGATATTAGTATCACAATAACCTTGGATACTCGGATACTCTGCTTTTTCAAGAACTCATTCGGCCCCTCTTATAGGCATTAACAGAATCTGCCATTACCCCATCACTAGGAAGGGCATTCCCCAACCTCACTGCCCTCACCGTGAGGAACCCCCTACGCTTTTTTAAATGGAAGCTCTGTTCCTCTAATCTATAGGGGGGGCCTCTGGTGCGTTGATTGGTTTTATGGGAAAAAAGAACATCCCCCATCTGCCTATAATCCCCTCTAATGTACTTGTACAGAGTAATCATGTCCCCTCACAAGCACCTCTTTTCCAGAGAAAACAACCCAAACCTCGACAGTCTAACCTCATAGTTTAACCCTTCCATCCCCTTTACCAGTTAAAAGGGAAGCCTTCATTAGCCGGCTCCTCAGATGTATAGACAGATTAAAAATAAGAGTTCAAAATTTCTACTTTTTCCCCGTTCTCATCAACCAACTTACCCCCCGTGATAATAAAGTTCCCACCCCTTCTTGCTTCATTTTTTTTACTATTTACATAATTAAAAAATAATTTTGGATTCTTTTTACCCCTAGCTGCAATACCCGTTTCCATCTCTAGTTTAACTGCCTGATAGCTTTTTTGCTGCTTTATTTGCCCCCTTGTACCTGATGAAAGCCCCAGCTGTCCCAGCTAACTTGAATGCCCTAAAAGCACGTTTTTTCTTACCAACCTCGACAATAACTCTTTTATTCAGCCATAAAGGTTTTGCTTTGCGATGCCTCTCCTTGCTTACAAGGGGAATATACTGTTGTGTATACCTGCAAAGCAATGTTATAAAGATGTTCCATTTTCCTTCTGTGCCTAACCCCATGAAAAGCCTTTCCCAGTTGACACATTGCAGAGATGCCCTTATACTGGCAAAGTCTGCACGGCTAAAATTGAGCGTTTTAGTTACTCCCTTATAGCGCTGTCTCTGCAGCATTATCTCAAAGGAGACCATGTTGGGATCACTGTTCCCCAAATGCCCCCCACACAAATGTTAGAGATGGGTTCAGTGTTATTAGATATTACCAGGTCCAAAATAGAATCATTCCTAGTAGGTTCTTGAACCGCCTGAAATAAAAAGTTGCCATTTAGCATATTTACAAACCTACTAGCTGTTTCTGACTTAGCCGCCCCATTACTCCAGTCAGTTTCCGGATAATTAAAGTCCCCCATAATAACAACTTGACCCAGTTTTGAAGCCTCCTCCATTTGCAACAATAGCTGGGCCTCATCCCCCTCATCTATACGGGGGGTTTATAGCATACACCAATGATCATTTTCTTTGTGACCTTCAGCCCTACTGAAATTTCTACCCAAAGAGATTCAACATTTTTATTGGTAATGTCTTTATTACATGGCTTTAAATCTGACTTTATATAAAGACAAACCCCTCCACCCTTTTTAATTCACAGCCCAGTCGCATTTTTCATCCCACCAGGTCTCAGTGATATCAATTAAATCATTATTTTCAATACATGCAATAATAGCCAGAACTCTACTATATTACAAATGTTTATTTTGCGCAGTCTGTCTGTTGTACCCAGTTTCATTTTTACCCTGAACTGTTCCTTTAAAAGATTCTATGTAACTTGGATACAAGTAAAACACAGAAGAACAGGAATGACATTTTGTTTCAGTATTTCTTAGCACAATCACAAAATACAATGTATCTGCTCACTGTTAATGAATAGGAAAGAGCCAAGATAGGAAGTGGAGGAAGGGGGTATAGTTAGAAGTGAGAATGTGCCTCTTACCCCGACTCAGTGTGTCGCTGCCTTCTTCTCTGTTGATTCTCAAATTGAAACAGAAGTATAAAGTCTCTCCCCTCTGTGAGAGTTATACATATATATATCTGACTTCTGGAACATTGCCATGGCTCCTCCTGACAGGACTCAGTGATTTCCGCCTGATATACTCGGTATGTCATTAGTCTGTGATGGACATCATTCCCCTCTCTAGTTTCCATATCCTTTATAGCATCTATCTATCTATCGATCTATCGATCTATCTATCTATCAATCATTATCTATCTATAAATCTATCTAGATAATGATAATGACTCTATTTTGGACCTGGTAATATCTAATAACACTGAACTCATCTCTAACATGTGTGTGTGGGGGGGGGGCATTTGGGGAACAGTGATCACAACATGGTCTCCTTTGAGATAATGCTGCAGAGACAGCGCTATAAGGGAGGAACTAAAACACTCAATTTTAGCCGTGCAGACTTTGCCAGTATAAGGGCATCTCTGCAATGTGTCAGCTGGGAAAGGCTTTTCATGGGGTTAGACACAGAAGGAAAATGGAACATCTTTATAACATTGCTTTGCAGGTATACACAGCAGTATATTCCCCTTGTAAGCAAGGAGAGGCATCGCAAAGCAAAACCTTTATGGCTGAATAAAAGTGTTATTGTCGAGGTTGGTAAGAAAAAAAGTGCTTTTAAAGCATTCATGTTAGCTGGGGCAGCTGGGGCTTTCATCAGGTACACGGGGGCAAATAAAGCAGCAAAAAAGCTATCAGGCAGCTAAAATAGAGATGGAAAGGGATATTGCAGCTAGGAGTAAAAAGAATCCAAAATTATTTTTTAATTATGTGAATAGTAAAAAAATGAAGCAAGAAGGGGTGGGAACCTTATTATCACGGGGGGGGTAAGTTGGTTGAGAACGGGGGAAAAGCAGAAATTTTGAACCCTAATTTGAGGAGCCAGCTAATGAAGGCTTCCCTTCTAATATGCCCAGTTCTAGTAATTTAGCTACTGACGCGTGGGTCACTCAGGAGAGAATTCAAGAGAGACTTGAACATGTAAAGGTAAACAAAGGTCCAGGGCCGGATGGGATTCATCCCAGGGTATTAAATGAGCTGAGCGCTGTGATTGCCAAGCCTCTTCACTTAATTTTTCAAGATTCATTGAGGTCTGGCATGGTGCCGAGAGACTGGCGGATTGCTAATGTGGTGCCGTTATTTAACAAGGGATCCCATTCTCAGCCTGAAAACTATAGGCCTGTTAGTCTGACATCAGTAGTAGGAAAGCTTTTGGAAGGGGTAATAAGGTATAGGATAGTTGAATACATTGCAGTTCACAATACTATTAGTTTGTGCCAGCATGGTTTTATGCGTAACAGATCTTGCCAGACTAATTTAGTCGCCTTTTATGAGGAGGTGAGTAGGAACCTCGATGCTGGAATGGCAGTTGATGGGATCTACTTGGACTTCGCTAAAGCATTTGATACAGTACCTTACAGAAGGTTAATGATCAAATTAAGGAATATTAGCCTAGAACATAATATTTGTAATTGGATAGAGAACTGGCTGAAGGATAGATTACACAGAGTGGGGTAAATGGAACATTTTCTAATTGGGCCAGTGTGGTTAGTGGAGTACCGCAGGGGGCAGTCCTTGGTCCTTTGCTTTTTAACTTGTTTATTAATGACCTGGAGGTGGGCATAGACAGTACTGTTTCTATTTTTGCTGATGACACTAAATTGTGCAAAACTATAAGTTCCATGCAGGATGCTGCTGCTTTGCAGAGCGATTTGACAAAATTGGAAAACTGGGCAGCAAAATGGGAAATGAGGTTCAATGTTGATAAGTGCAAAGTTATGCATTTTGGTAGAAATAATATAAACGCAAACTATCTACTGAATGGGAGTGTGTTGGGGGTTTCCTTAATGGAGAAGGATCTGGGGGTTTTTGTTGATAACAAGTTGTCTAATTCCAGGCAGTGTCATTCTGTGGCTACTAAAGCAAATAAAGTGCTGTCTTGTATAAAAAAGGGCATTGACTCAAGGGATGAGAACATAATTTTGCCCCTTTATAGGTCCCTGGTAAGGCCTCACCTTGAGTATGGGGGGCAGTTTTGGGCTCCAGTCCTTAAGAAGGATATTAATGAGCTGGAGAAAGTGCAGAGACTGCAACTAAACTGGTAAAGGGGATGGAAGGGTTAAACTATGAGGTGAGACTGTCGAGGTTGGGGTTGTTTTCTCTGGAAAAGAGGCGCTTGCGAGGGGACATGATTACTCTGTACAAGTACATTAGAGGGGATTATAGGCAGATGGGGGGGTTCTTTTTCCCATAAAAATGATCAATGCACCAGAGGCCCCCCCTATAGATTAGAGGAACGGAGCTTCCATTTGAAGCAGCGTAGGGGGTTCCTCACGGTGAGGGCAGTGAGGTTGGGGAATGCCCTGCCGGGGGATGTTGGGTAGGGGGTTCCTCACGGTGAGGGCAGTGAGGTTGGGGAATGCCCTTCCTAGTGATGGGGTAATGGCAGACTCTGTTAATTCCTATAAGAGGGGCCTGGATGAGTTTTTGAACAAGCAGAATATCCAAGGCTATTGTGATACTAATATCTACAGTTAGTACTAGTGGGTGTATATATAGTTTATGTATGCGAGTGTATAGATTGGTAGGTGTGGGTTGTGGGTGCTGGGTTTACTCGGATGGGTTGAACTTGATGGACTATGGTCTTTTTTCAACCTTATATAACTATGTAACTATCTATCTATCATTATCTATCAATCATTATCTATCTATCTATCTATCTATCTATCATCATCTATCTATCATTATCTAACTATCTATCTATCAGTGTATCTATCTATCATCTATCTATCACTAGATATCTGTCTATCATTATCTATCCATCTATCTATCTATCTATCATATAGCTAGCTTTATTTTATCCTTCTAAATCACATCTGCTTTACATAGGGCTCATTTAAGAACACAAAAGCATTACAATGGATACAAACAGGAGCAGGTTAGCCATAAGGCAAGCTGACAATATGGTCTCAGGTTTAACTTTACTGGGGGCTGATGATAATTGTTGCTCCCTAAGCTCAGGCCAGAGGTAAGAAAGAAGATGGAGAGTTACTGTGGGCACCCTCGGGGCATGGGGCTTTATTTCTCTAGGGCTTTGGGGCTCTGAACTGGTACAAAACCCCAAAATATAAGGTACAGCATTTAGCCATAACCTTTTTAAGGCTTTAGCTCTCCTTCAACTCTATTTACTTTCTAAGTAATTCTGTATGTAATTCTACATAAATCTAACACATATTTCTGGTCACAGTTATCGTGTGGGTTAGACCGCACGCTGGCAGTGTTTATTACATGATTTCCTGTTATTGACCTGCTTCCCTGTTCTGCTCCTTTCACTTCCCTTCTGACTATTTGCTGCAGCTGCTGGTTTAACCCCGTCAGTGCAACCATCCCTTTATGGGATTACAGTCTCTGCTACCGGTGTGAAAATAATAAGGACTGGACATTAAAGGCATCCTATAGCTTTAATAGGGATGGGCTCTTAGACAGCACCTATCAGTGAGAAAAGTTTTACCCCACTGGAAGTGCAGGTTAATAGAGCCCTCACTCTGGTTGGGGAAAACAATACCATTTTGTGCAAAAAATGCTCTTACGGGCACTAAAAAAAAATTCTATAAGAATTCTACTGATCAAAATCTTAATTACAGATGCAAAATAACTGACCAATGAGAATGCTGATTCCCAGCACTGTGTCAGGCCCCTTGCTGGTACCTTACATATAGAGATAATTATGGCATTTTCCCGTCATTATATGGCACAGGAATCAGACATGGGGATAAAGGGACAGACTTGTTCAGTGCTGGGAAACTGTGCTTAATGCTCCCAACTCCAATTGCAGGAACAGAGAACATGGAGCCAGATTTATACAGATCAGCTGGGATTCTCATTGGAGGATTCTTTTGCATTTCAATGCTGCCAATGCGGGCCCTAGAGAGCTGGGAAAGTTTTATTAAACAATACATTGATAATTTACTAAGTTCCCTAAGCTCCGCCTCCCAATGGCAGCCCAGAGCAAACTGAGCATGTGCAAGCCCTAAATCTTACAAAAGATGGTCTAACAAGGTAACAAGATGGCGGCCCCCTGTGGACAACTTTGAAAGCATAAATCATTACTTTAATTATGCTATACATATATATATCTCTGCCCTTCAGCCTTTATTTGTATAGTACTG
>NC_030685.2:8798001-8815097 GCF_000004195.4 Xenopus tropicalis | reverse complement strand
GTAGTATTATAATCAGGCACAGGTTCCTTCTCTTTGGGTATGTTAAATATTGGGTATTGGAAAATAAGTGTATCCAGGCCTGAATGGGTTAACATGTTTCAAATGTGCAAACTGACTTGCAACTATATACCTCTATACATACACTATCAGTCACATATACCATTGTTCCCTAAGTCTGGAATGTGATTAATTGGAAACATATGGTCTTAGGGATAATACAGTGGGGGAGGATTTTCCAACAGGATATATATCAGCAACAAAAGGCTGGTCTCACAGATATACAGACACACACCCTTACACACACACACACACACACACACACACACACGCTCTTAATTCACTCTAACACATATGCATACATTGTTACTATTTTAAATTAATACATACATACCTTGTATTGTATTGGGAAGCTGTCAATATTGTTTGTGACTGGCTTAATCATTGGTAACTTGTATGTAACTTCTGTAACTCTTTTTCACACATTAAATATACTTAAAATATCACCTTGGTGAGTGGTGTTTGCTGACCATAGTACTTACACAAATTTATTAGAGAAAAGATAGTTATAACAGATGACGAGTCCAACCAAAATATAGAGCTGGACACTACACATATACACACTCTGTCAGCTTCAAAGGGGGACAGGAGGGTGTAGCTGAACTGAAGCTCCCAGATGTCTATATGAGTAAAAGAATCTAGAAGTAACTTGTGTAAGTATTAATAGCGGCGCAGGAGGAATATTCTGCTTTCCGGTGAGTATGGATTTTCTTGATAATTTGGCTAGGAAAAGCAAATTTGAGTTTAAAATCCCTCATAGCATTATGTCTGATGCAGAGATATGGTCAGATATGTATAGTCAATGTGTGGGGGAAAATGTAAAGTTAGAGGAAGGAATGTCATTTTCTAAAATGAAGCACAAAATTAACAATGTTATGTTAATGGTAAAAACATTTAATATGTTGATGTGCTCAGGTAGGGAGGGAAATGAGGTAGGAAAGACTAATTCTCATTCTGATAAGGAAAAAGTGGAATGTGACACAGTTAGTACTGACTGTCTGGGGATTGCTCAGCATGAACTGAGATTGGCAGCAGTAGAATCAGTTTTGCAAAGGAATAACCAGGTTTCGGTTATTACAAAAGAACAGAGATCTAGGTTTATTCCGGATGTTAGTGATCCAGAATTAGATTATGACAGGGCAAAACTGCAGTTAAAAGTTAATAAACAACTTTTAAAAATTGTGAAAAACATTCCACATTTTAATGCAAATAAGAGTGTTTTAATGAATTGTGATCTGTTCGAGTCTCATATAGAGAGATATGAGTTAAGTGAAGAACAGAAGAATAAAGTGTTTAAACTGTGGGTGCCGGCACGTATTTCCCAGAGGTTATCGATCCCTGTGAGTGCTCCCGGCACTGATACAGATGGGAATCTAATACACGGCACAAGGAGGGACAGGCTATTAATGCTTAATTATATAATAAATGGTGAAAATATGCTTGATATAGAGGTGCTTAATAATCTAGAGACCTCTATAGATGATGACCCCTTTACATTTCTGGTTTTGTTTGAGCAAGTTTACAGGCTGGTTATGGGTATTGGAGAAGATCAAGTTACGCAGCAAATGATAAAAGCTTTTGTAAACAAGTTTAAATATATAGATCCTGGTGCTAATATTTTGGCTTGCAGTCTGGATACTCTTCAGAAAGCAGCCTCACATATAGATAAGTACAGGAGACAGCTTATACTGCAGAACTCACACCCCTCAAACAGTCACGTGATAAGGGAAATATGCCAATCCCATAAAGCAAAGATAAGAGAATATTTTTGCCATTTTTGCAAACGACCAAATCATTTTTTCAAAAAGTGCTTTAAGAGACGTAAATTAATCAAAAAGCAAATTAAAAATGATAAAGATTCTGAAATGAGGCAAGAGCAAGCTCAGGTCTGTGCTGTTACACAGGCAAGGGAACCTGATGCACAGAATGGCCACTCCCAGGGTCCCATGAATAGAACAGTCTGTTGGTATAAAAGACCCAGGACTGAAGAGAAAAGGAGTAACTCATTGTTACTGAGAAAAGGAATATGCACAGTATAGGGTTAGCGATAAAAAAATGTTAGTACTTATTTCTTAAAGGTTTGTAAACATTGTGTAAATGAATATGATTGGGTATACCTATGGAGAAAAACTTTTACATGGAAATATGTAGCAGTGTTATTGTGATTGTAATGTTTTTTCATTGAACTGCAGAAGCAGGAAAGTTTAATGTATGTTAAAAAGTTTTATACTATAGAATTTCTGCAAATGATAATCCCCTATTTAGCCAAATGCCAAGTTAGGTTGGTTGAAAAGCTATTTTGGCAGTGGAATCATAAACATCAGAATTGTATTGTTTTATTTGTAGCATAAAGTGTCTCTGTATGCATTATGGGTTCTGAAGCCATATACTGTCTGTAGCCTAAATGTCAGGAAATTATTCTTGAGATTATGTAGCCCAGATATTGTAATAGGTATAAGGGAGACAGGGAATATTAAAGGGAATAGAATGACCTCACCCAGTTGTGGAGCAGAATTTATTAATCTATTCAAAGTTTGCCTGTGATTATCAAATAAAGGAGGTTTGGTGTTGATTGGTTCAGATTTCTTAGGCTGGGTGAATGACTAGGTTGAAAATTATTTTGGAGGATTTTTAAGATTCAGTGTAGTTAAAAGGTATCAGCACTGTTTTCCTGTTTAAACAAGGATGTTAGGAACATTGTACAAAAATCTATCCACCCCCCATGCCAGAGTGTCATGTTTTTCTAGTCTGTTTTACTAGAACCAGGAGAATATTGTGTTTCCACTGATCAATATGTTAGAAAGATATTGTCTCTAACAAAATCCAAAGTGATTTGAAGAAACATATACCCAGTGATTGATTAACAATATGGAGCTAAATCTTGTCTTTAAACATATAATACAAGGTATATGGCAGGCACATTGTGGATTCAGAGGTGGAAGGTAGGCATGGAGCATGATCTTTGACGGATGTGGGGGCCCATGGATTCCTAAGACTTTATCTAATTTTCCTTTGTTTTTTCAGCTATTGGGGCCCCTAACTCAGGCCCTGGGAACCCTTTTGTGTGTACATCCTCTGTCTTCATTGTGTTGTTTCATCTGGTTCTCCAGAATGCCATACGGTCATTCCCATTCATACAGGGAGCAGACTTTGGTTCCAAGGGGCACACTGGTAACATTCAGGTTACACCAGAGAGTCAGTTGTAGAATTGCTCAGTCATAGGTATTGTGTTCATATAATGAGCATACTTCTACAGTATAAAAGTTGGGACAGTTAAAAAAAAGCTTATTTTTTGAAAATTGCATTGTATTTCCATGTAAATTGTTTCATAAACTGAGGGAAATTATTAAAATTATTATTATAGGAAATTTTGGCATATTTGCCAATAAGGGAATTATTTCACAAACCTTTACCAAATAAGTACAGGAACAAGAGAGTAAATACATTTCTAATCTATAGTTGCATTAGTACAACCCAATTTTTGGTTTGTATTTAGATAAAGGGTAACAGGGAAAGATGGGAAATTTGATATGTGAGCTAGAAAGCTTGAATACACTAACATCTGCCAGGGGGATTCACAGAGAGTAAAAGGAAGGCTTAGGCACTGAGTGATACATAAGGAGAGTAAAAGTTAAACAGATGAAATTACTGAAGGTGTAAAGAATGTTAGGACCTTGTAAATTAGTAAAATGAAAGCATACTAAGTTATATATTGTTTACTAATTGTGAAATTTGCCAAGTTTTTGTGATTTTTTCATATGGGTTTCTTCCTCTACTGAACAGACCAAGGATAATAAAGGAAATGTGTTGTCTTCTGGTAGTCCATGGATAGACAATGCATGCAGTTTTGTTTTATGTGACATTGTTTAAGGAATGTTTTTAAGGATTGTCTGTTAATCCTTTGTCTCATAAGTTTGTTATATGTTTGTTTGTAGTGAGTAACAGGAGCATGATTGCATGGTTCCAATACAGGGAAGTACTAATTAACATTGATTAATCTGCTCTCTGTTAACTACACTGTACTTGATCCAAGTAATTTTTATGTATTTAAATTTGAAATGTAAAGGTGCACATACTGAAGTCCTGCGCAGGTTAATAATTTGTTTTTATATAAATTATTATTGATAACGTACATTTTTAATCCATTGATATTATGAATATGTTGAAAGAGTACTCTATATATATCTTATGGACCTTTGATGGTTTGGATTATCATATGACCTGTCCAGTTATGTGATGAAATGTTTAAACCTATCAAAGATGATTATAAGATGTATATGTTTAATAACTATGGAAGTTATGATTATGGATCCAATATTTTTTCTTGCAAGATCATCAACTGTATATACATATGTTTTAGTTTTGTTTGGAGGTATAAAGTCATACTCAGTGTTAATTTTTTTATACGTGTAATGTAAAATATGGTGTCCAGCAAAGTTTAAATTGCACAGGTTAATTAGTTTAATCTGTATGGGGTTAGTCAAACTATTGAACTGGTTTCCAGTAGAGAGGTGCATTATTGAAAGAGGTTAACTAACTTAATATAAATAAGAAATGTTATCTAGATACTATTTCTAAATCTATGAAAGAAGATGTCATTATAGAAATGTTACTATGGACCACATATTAAGATATGATGCAGGAATGATAACCAACTTTAATGCAGGCAGGAATTATTAAGGTATGAGGCAACTGCTGGGATGGATAGGATTTAACATGGAGTCTGGTTAAATTGGTTGAGAACCTTGGTTTTTAAGGGTCTTTCAAACAGATGGGCTTTGGTATCCAATTACATAAGGACACATGTGATTCCATACTATACACACATACTACTGATCTATATATTATATAGTTAATACAGGGTATAAAGTGTATGTGTTAGGAGTTTGATTTTGTTTTTTCTCAATAGTTATATTAACACTAATAAAAAACAAAAGACCATAAGACACCAGTGACAAATACATTTTCCAGCAAAGAACAAAGAACTCATTCTTGTTTTAACAACATGTATATGTGGTATCATTATTTGTATAAATAAGAGTAAAGTGTGTCATGGCTAATGGGCCGGCTCAGCAAAATAAAGCAAAGTTGGGGATTTAAGATTTCATTGTACAGGTAATACATCTTAGACACTCATCTGGATGAGAAGAAACTTCTGAATAACATCAGCTGCTGAAATATTTCTTTTATATTTCATAGGAAATATTAAATGTGTTGAACATGGGGAAAAGTATCACATGGATAACAACATCATGGGGTAGATAACAGATTATACAGTTTAAGAATGTTTTCCAATATATTCAATTATGTTGGGACCAGGGAAATAGTTATTACTTTAACATTTTAAAAGGTTAAAGTAATGTAAGTGGACAATAATGATTTTTATGTCTATGCCTTAAACACAAATTTGTTAAGAACTGGGAAGAAGGCATAATTTTTATATGTTTTCATGTTTATTTATAATTTTTTCCCATTTATGTTTTCCATGCATTTTCATAAGATATTTATGATTTTCAATATGAAGGACATTATTAAGCATGAAATGTATAACATCATATTCATAAGAATGGCATGGTAATACAGTGATAAAATGTTAGATTAGTATAAAATGTGCAGTTTAGCAGTAGCTATAGGCCGCGCTGGACAAGACTCTGCAAAACAGCGGAAGAGGAACAACGTCCTGTGAAGAAAAGTGCAGGTTTTGAAGTAAAGTGATTTGCAGCACAGACTGTGTCTCAGGGTGAAATTAACATTGAGAATAACATTCATAAGGGTTACCGGAGAAATTATTTGATTCTGAACTTTATGAACTGTTCACAAAGTGACTGTCTTATCCCTCCTGATTCTGTCTGTGTCTGGTTCAATCTCTAACAGACTGTTGTTTCTAAGATCCTGCTAAAGACAGTGTTATTACTGCTTATTCAAGTCCCACCTTCCTTTCATTGGGTACGGCCTACGTTATGGCTGTTCTACATCAGGGTAGTTGCAAAGATGCCAGGAACCCCAGAGGGGCATTGGTGATACCTGTATGGGTACAACTCCCTGATTCTGTAAAGGTGCTTAGTGGCTGATCTGCTAAAAGAGCCAAGGCTTAAATCCATTGGGCCCTACGGGACAAAGGGTTGTAGGATGCCGGGGATTTACCCAAGCTACAGGGAGCCCATCTGGATTCATTCACAGGGAAAATGTTTGATGGATATGGAGTAACAGAATGTAACAAGGAATGCCAGAGACTGTAACTTGGTATAACTGACTCCCATAATTGAGTACCGAACTTTTATTTGCCACTTTTGATGTTTGCTGACACATTTTAATACAAGACCATGAAAGGTGTGGTAAGAAAGTGCAGTTGAAGTTACAGTTTCAATTGCAGTTAAACACAGGGCTATGACCAAAGACTGTAATGGAAGATTTTTAAAGTCAAACCAGGAAACCGTGAATGGATGAGCAGAGGATGGAACCGCCTATAGATAATAGACTATTTTAATTCTTCTAAATTATCACTGTTTACCATCTCATTACATGATATTACATCAGTTGTCATTTGTACAATGAACATTTGGCGTATTGCAAATAATTCTTGGAAATTTGTAGATTGGGTTTTAAAGGACTCTCTCTTTCATGTTCTAGTTTGCATACCAATATTATGTTCTTGTCAAGTCAGTATGCAAAGGGGGAAATGTTAAATATTGGGTATTGGAAAATAAGTTGTATCCAGGCCTGAATGGGTTAACATGTTTCAAATGTGCAAACTGACATACCACTATATACCTCTATACATACACTATCAGTCACATATACCATTGTTCCCTAAGTCTGGAATGTGATTAATTGGAAACATATGGTCTTAGGGATAATACAGTGGGGGAGGATTTTCCAACAGGGATATATATCAGCAACAAAAGGCTGGTCTCACAGATATACAGACACACACACACCCTTACACACTCACACACACACGCTCTTAATTCACTCTAACACATATGCATACATTGTTACTATTTTAAATTAATACATACATACCTTGTATTGTATTGGGAAGCTGTCAATATTGTTTGTGACTGGCTTAATCATTGGTAACTTGTATGTAACTTCTGTAACTCTTTTTCACACATTAAATATACTTAAAATATCACCTTGGTGAGTGGTGTTTGCTGACCATAGTACTTACACAAATTTATTAGAGAAAAGATAGTTATAACAGGGTATTACCTAAGCCCTGAGCTAACACGAGGTTTATCCTGAAACTATGGTCAGTAATGCTGTGAGGTAATAACCTCTCCATTCTCCTTGTAGGGGCCTGGAGTTGCCCAACTAAATAACCCTGTCTATCCTTTCACACCTAGAGTGACTATAACTGTTTTAACTACACTAACTATACTTACTTCTATAGACACCTAATAAAGGCTAATAAAGAGTTAATCTCAAGCTGCAGGCATACCTTCAATATAGTGCCCTTAAGTCTCCCCATGTTTCTCCTTTTCAGATGATCAGACGCCTCATAGGAAAAAAATTGCTGAGCTGTGTAAAGAAAATTCCCATAATGCCTCGCTCCTGCACCAAGACCAAGTACCCCTGTACATGCACAGTTTGTAAGACTATGAGTCTGCTCCCTGCTAATTGGTTCAGATTCACATTCCTAAGGGAGGGGGAGTTCTAAGCATTCTTGTGGGAGGGGGGAGCAGGAGAGGGGAGAAAGCTGCACAGAAAACAAATCCTGTTCCTTTTGATAGAGGACTCAGTGCAGCGTTTCTGTGAGTGCTTATGGCTCTAGTTACATAGACCTTTCTAATAAAGCTTACTGAGTTTTTACCTTTCCTTCTACTTTAATGAAGTGAAGTCGCATGAAGAAGACCCTTAACACATGTACTGTAGGTCATCCCCTTTTACACTGGAGAACACCTAGTGGACATTCCTAAACTGCAGGGGAAGATCTCTTTTAACCTGGAAAGAATAGTTTTAGCAACAACATTATCAGGACCAGCTCTAGGCATCCACATCTAAATAAAGGGTACTTCACTGGCATGCCTGCCTAAAGGGACTTAGATCTTAGGGGCCCTACACACAAACAAGGGTATTGTTACTATAAGTTATGCAGTAAAAATAGATAAATATTAGCTTTGGGGTTTAAGTACACCTGAGCACTGTCTTCTAGAACAGGGCTGTCCAACTGGAGGCCTGCGAGCCGGATGTAGCCCTCCAAGGGATTTTAATAGCCCCCAGTCTTCTCTAAGGCTCCAGCCCTCCAACATGCTTTATGAGAAATGATTGGCCCACTACATGTAATAAGAGGGATGGTACTGATCTAGATGGTTTTTAGGGAGCTTAGAGAAAGCTGTTACTGTGGGGGCTTTCCTCATGCGGGATGGTAGAGTGTTTCATGGTGGGGGCAATCAGTAAGAAAGGTTTTATACACAACTCAACTGTTTTGGTGAACTGTTTGGTCAGTAGATTGTCCTGAGCTGAGCACAAGGCCCAGGAGGGAGTGTTTGGGGTGGTGAGAGCTGATATATAGAGAAGAGCAGAAGAATGAGGGGCTCTGAGGGGCAGAGAAAAGGGCATCTTTTCCCAATTTTTGTTAGAAAGGAGCAGCATGTTCTGGTGAGGGATGCAATGTGGGCTGAGAAAGTTAGAGATGGGTCTAAGGAGAAATCCAAACACCTACCTTGGGGCACTGGATATAGGGTGATGTTTTCAACTGTAATGTTGAACAGAGGGAGGGGGCCAGGCTTTGGTGGGAACATAATTGTATAGAATGCTATCCCCAGCAACAGGAGGGGCTCCCAGTGCGGGCCGCCATGTTGTGTCACTAACATGCAAATGGTACTTAGTGCCCCAGTTTGATCATTATGTGCCTGTGTGTGAGCCCCAGCCCTCCAGGGCCAATTAATATGCAAATAATCCTCCAATGAGAATCCCAGCTGATCTGTATAAATCTGGCTCCCTGTTCTCTGTTCCTGCAATTGGAGTTGGGAGCATTAAGCACAGTTTCCCAGCACTGAACAAGTCTGTCCCTTTATCCCCATGTCTGATTCCTGTGCCATATAATGACGGGAAAATGCCATCATTATCTCTATATGTAAGGTACCAGCAAGGGGCCTGACACAGTGCTGGGAATCAGCATTCTCATTGGTCAGTTATTTTGCATCTGTAATTAAGATTTTGCACAAAATGGTATTGTTTCCCCCAACCAGAGTGTGGGCTCTATTAACCTACACTTCCAGTGGGGTAAAACTTTTCTCACTGATAGGTGCTGTTTAAGAGCCCATCCCTATTAAAGCTATAGGATGCCTTTAATGTCCAGTCCTCATTATTTTCACACCAGTAGCAGAGACTGTAATCCCATAAAGGGATGGTTGCACTGATGGGGTTAAACCAGCAGCTGCAGCAAATAGTCAGAAGGGAAGTGAAAGGAGCAGAACAGGGAAGCAGGTCAATAACAGGAAATCATGTAATAAACACTGCCAGCGTGCGGTCTATCCCACACGGTAACTGTGACCAGAAATATGTGCTTAGATTTATATAGAATTACATACAGAATTACTTAGAAAGTAAATAGAGTTGAAGGAGAGCTAAAGCCTTAAAAAGGTTATGGCTAAATGTTGTACCTTATATTTTGGGTTTTTGTACCAGTTCAGAGCCCCAAAGCTCTATAGAAATAAAGCCCCATGCCCCTGAAGATGCCCACAGTAGCTCTCCATCTTCTTTCTTACCTCTGGCCTGAGCTTAGGGAGCGACAATTATCATCAGCCCCCAGTAAAGTTAAACCTGAGACCATATTGTCAGCTTGCCTTATGGCTAACATGCTCCTGTTTGTATCCATTGTAATGCTTTTGTGTTTTTAAATGAGCCCTATGTAAAGGAGATGTGATTTAGAAGGATAAAATAAATAATATGTAACAGGGTAGATAGATAGATAGACAGACAGACAGACAATGAAAGATTATAGATAGATGATAGACTATATATACAACCACTAATACTAACTGTAGATATTAGTATCACAATAGCGTTGGGTATTCTGCTTGTTCAAAAACTCATCCAGGCCCCTCTTATAGGCATTAACAGAATCTGCCATTACCCCATCACTAGGAAGGGCATTCCCCAACCCCCTCACTGTCCTCACCGTGAGGAACCCCCTACCCAACATCCCCCAGCAGGGTATTCCCCAACCCCCTCACTGCCCTCACCGTGAGGAACCCCCTACCCAACATCCCCCGGCAGGGCATTCCCCAACCCCCTCACTGCCCTCACCGTGAGGAACCCCCTACCCAACATCCCCCGGCAGGGCATTCCCCAACCCCCTCACTGCCCTCACCGTGAGGAACCCCCTACCCAACATCCCCTGGCAGGGCATTCCCCAACCTCACTGCCCTCACCATGAGGAACCCCCTACCCAACATCCCCCGGCAGGGCATTCCCCAACCCCCTCACTGTGAGGAACCCCCTACCCAACATCCCCCAACCCCCTCACCGTGAGGAACCCCTTTACCCAACATCCCCTGGCAGGGCATTCCCCAACCCCCTCACTGCCCTCACCGTGAGGAACCCCCTACCCAACATCCCCCGGCAGGGCATTCCCCAACCCCCTCACTGCCCTCACCCTGAGGAACCCCCTACCCAACATCCCCCGGCAGGGCATTCCCCAACCCCCTCACTGCCCTCACCGTGAGGAACCCCCTACCCAACATCCCCCGGCAGGGCATTCCCCAACCCCCTCACTGCCCTCACCGTGAGGAACCCCCTACCCAACATCCCCCGGCAGGGCATTCCCCAACCCCCTCACTGCCCTCACCGTGAGGAACCCCCTACCCAACATCCCCCGGCAGGGCATTCCCCAACCCCCTCACTGCCCTCACCGTTCCTCTAATCTATAGGGGGGGCCTCTGGTGCATTGATCATTTTTATGGGAAAAAAGAATCCCCCCCCATCTGCCTATAATCCCCTCTAATGTACTTGTACAGAGTAATCATGTCCCCTCGCCAGCGCCTCTTTTCAAGAGAAAACAACCCCAACCCTGACAGTCTCACCTCATAGTTTAAATCTTCCATCCCCTTTACCAGTTTAGTTGCAGTCTCTGCACTTTCTCCAGCTCATTAATATCCTTCTTAAGGACTGGAGCCCAAAACTGCACCGCATACTCAAGGTGAGGCCTTCCAGGGACCTATAAAGGGGCAAAATTATGTTCTCATCCCTTGAGTCAATGCCCTTTTTATACAAGACAGCACTTTATTTGCTTTAGTAGCCACAGAATGACACTGCCTGGAATTAGACAACTTGTTATCCACAAAAACCCCCGGATCCTTCTCCATTAAGGATACCCCCAACACACTACCATTCAGTAGATAGTTTGCGTTTATATTATTTCTACCAAAATGCATAACTTTGCACTTATCAACATTGAACCTCATTTTCCAGTTTGCTGCCCAGTTTTTCAATTTTGTCAAATCGCTCTGCAAAGCGGCACATCCTGCATGGAACTTATAGTTTTGCACAATTTTGTGTCATCAGCAAAAATAGAAACAGTACTGTCTATGCCCACCTCCAGGTCATTAATAAACAAGTTAAAAAGCAAAGGACCAAGGACTGACCCCTGCGGTACCCACTAACCACACTGGCCCAATTAGAAAATGTTCCATTTACCCCCACTCTTTGTAATTTATCCTTCAGCCAGTTCTCTATCCAATTACAAATATTATGTTCTAGGCCAATATTCCTCAATTTGATCATTAACCTTCTGTGAGGTACTGTATCAAACGCTTTAGCAAAGTCCAAGTAGATGACATCAACTGCCATTCCAGCATCAAGGTTCCTGCTCACCTCCTCATAAAAGGCAACTAAATTAGTCTGGCAAGATCTGTTACGCATAAAACCATGCTGGCACAAACTAATAGTATTGTGAACTGCAATGTATTCAAGTACCCTATCCCTTATTACCCCTTCCAAAAGCTTTCCTACTACTGATGTCAGACTAACAGGCCTATAGTTTTCAGGCTGAGAACAGGATCCCTGTTTAAATAACGGCACCACATTAGCAATCCGCCAGTCTCTCGGCACCATGCCAGACCTCAACGAATCCTGAAAAATTAAGTGAAGAGGCTTGGCAATCACAGCGCTCAGCTCATTTAATACCCTGGGATGAATCCCATCCGGCCCTGGACCTTTGTTTACCTTTACATGTTCAAGTCTCTTTTGAATTCCCCACCGAGTGACCCACGCTTCAGTAGCTAAATTACTAGAACTGGGCATATTAAAAGGGAAGCCTTCATTATCTGGCTCCTCAGATGTATAGACAGATAAAAATTAGGGTTCAAAATTTTTGCTTTTTCCCCGTTCTCATCAACCAACTTACCCCCCCGTGATAATAAGGTTCCCACCCCTTCTTGCCTCATTTTTTTACTATTCACATAATTAAAAAATAATTTTGGATTCTTTTTACTCCTAGCTGCAATATCCCTTTCCATTTCTATTTTAGCTGCCTGATAGCTTTTTTGCTGCTTTATTTGCCCCCGTGTACCTGATGAAAGCCCCAGCTGCCCCAGCTAACTTGAATGCTTTAAAAGCACTTTTTTTCTTACCAACCTCGACAATAACACTTTTATTCAGCCATAAAGGTTTTGCTTTGCGATGCCTCTCCTTGCTTACAAGGGGAATATACTGTTGTGTATACCTGCAAAGCAATGTTTTAAAGATGTTCCATTTTCCTTCTGTGTCTAACCCCATGAAAAGCCTTTCCCAGCTGACACATTGCAGAGATGCCCTTATACTGGCAAAGTCTGCACGTCTCAAATTGAGTGTTTTAGTTCCTCCCTTATAGAGCTGTCTCTGCAGCATTATCTCAAAGGAGACCATGTTGTGATCACTGTTCCCCAAATGCTCACCCACACACACACATGTTAGAGATGAGTTCAGTGTTATTAGATATTACCAGGTCCAAAATAGAGTCATTATCATTATCTAGATAGATATATAGATAGATAATGATAGTAAAGACAGAGTGACGGCACTCGCAGGGATTTACACAATGTAACCAGCAAAAAACAAAATAGTAAATGCAAAAAGTGAGGTTTTTATAAATCCTACGTTTCAGTTCCCTACTGGAACCTTCGTCAGGGATAGATAATGATAGATAGATAGATAGATGATAGATGCTATAAAGGATATGGAAACTAGAGAGGGGAATGATGTCCATCACAGACTAATGACATACCGAGTATATCAGGCGGAAATCACTGAGTCCTGTCAGGAGGAGCCATGGCAATGTTCCAGCAGTCAGATATATATATGTATAACTCTCACAGAGGGGAGAGACTTTATACTTCTGTTTCAACTTAAGAATCAACAGAGAAGAAGGCAGCGACACACTGAGTCGGGGTAAGAGGCACATTCTCACTTCTAACTATATCCCTTTCCTCCACTTTCTATCTTATTTTGTATTTTGTGATTGTGCTAAGAAATACTGAAATAAAATGCCATTCCTGTTCTTCTGTGTTTTACTTGTATCCAAGTTACATATAATCTTTTAAAGGAACAGTTCAGGGTAAAAATGAAACTGGGTACAACAGACAGACTGCGCAAAATAAACATTTGTAATATAGTAGTGTTCTGGCTATTATTGCATGTATTGAAAATTATGAGTTAATTGGTATCACTGAGACCTGGTGGGATGAAAAATGCGACTGGGCTGTGAATTAAAAAGGGTGGAGGGGTTTGTCTTTATATAAAGTCAGATTTAAAGCCATGTAATAAAGACATTACCAATGAAAACGTTGAATCTCTTTGGGTAGAAATTCCAGTAGGGCTGAAGGTCACAAAGAAAATGATCATTGGTGTATGTTATAAACCACCCCGTATAGATGAGGGGGATGAGGCGAAGCTACTGTTGCAAATGGAGGAGGCTTCAAAACTGGGTCAAGTTGTTATTATGGGGGACTTTAATTATCCGGACATTGACTGGAGTAATGGGGTGGCTAAGTCAGAAAAAGTTAGTAGGTTTGTAAATATGCTAAATGACAACTTTTTATTTCAGGCGGTTCAAGAACCTACTAGGAATGACTCTATTTTGTACACGGTAATAACTAATAACACTGAACTCATCTCTAAACGTGTGTACGGGGGGCATTTGGGGAACAGTGATCCCAACATGGTCTCCTTTGAGATAATGCTGCAGAGACAGCTCTATAAGGGAGGAACTAAAACACTCAATTTTACCAGTGCAGACTTTGCCAGTATAAGGGCATCTCTGCAATGTGTCAACTGGGAAAGGCTTTTCATGGGGTTAGGCACAGAAGGGAAATGGAACATCTTTAAAACATTGCTTTGCAGGTATACACAACAGTATTTTCCCCTTGTAAGCAAGGAGAGGCATCGCAAAGCAAAACCTTTATGGTTGAATAAAAGTGTTATTGTCGAGGTTGGTAAGAAAAAACCTGATTTTAAAGCATTCGAGTTGGCTGGGGCAGCTGGGACTCTCATCAAGGAAACAAATAAAGCAGCAAAAAAGCTATCAGGCAAGCTAAAATAGAGATGGAAAGGGATATTGCAGGTAGGAGTAAAATGAATCCAAAATTATTTTTTAATTATGTGAATAGTAAAAAAAATTTAGCAAGAAAGGGTGGGAACCTTATTATCACGGGGGGGTAAGTTGGTTGATGAGAACGGGGGAAAAGCAGAAATTTTGAACTCTTATTTCCCATCTGTCTATACATCTGAGGAGCCAGATAATGAAGGCTTCCCTTGTAATATGCCCAGTGCTAGTAATTTAGCTACTGACGCATGGGTCACTCGGGAGGGAATTCAAAAGAGACTTGAACATGTAAAGGTAAACAAAGGTCCAGGGCCGGATGGGATTCATCCCAGGGTATTAAATGAGCTGAGCGCTGTGATTGCCAAACCTTTTCACTTAATTTCTCAGGATTCGTTGAGGTCTGGCATGGTGCCGAGAGACTGGCGGATTGCTAATGTGGTGCCGTTATTTAACAAGGGATCTCGTTCTCAGCCTGAAAACTATAGGCCTGTTAGTCTGACATCAGTAGTAGGAAAGCTTTTGGAAGGGGTAATAAGGGATAGGATAGTTGAATACATTGCAGTTCACAATACTATTAGTTTGTGCCAGCATGGTTTTATGCGTAACAGATCTTGCCAGACTAATTTAGTCGCCTTTTATGAGGAGGTGAGTAGGAACCTCGATATTGGAATGGCAGTTGATGTCATCTACTTGGACTTTGCTAAAGCGTTTGATACAGTACCTCACAGAAGGTTAATGATCAAATTAAGGAATATTGGCCTGGAACATAATATTTGTACTTAGAGAACTGGCTGAAGGATAGAGTACACAGAGTGGGGAAAATGGAACATTTTCTAATTGGACCAGTGTGGTTAGTGGGTACCACAGGGGTCAGTCCTTGGTCCTTTGCTTTTTAACTTGCTTATTAATGACCTGGAGGGGGGCGTAGACAGTACTGTTTCTATCTCTGCTGATGACACTAAATTGTGCAAAACTATAAGTTCCATGCAGGATGCTGCCGCTTTTGACAAAATTGGGAAACTGGGCAGCAAACTGGAAAATGAGGTTCAATGTGTACAAGTGCAAAGTTAATTATAGTTAGTTAGTTATGCACTTTGGTAGGAATAATATAAACGCAAACTATCTACTGAATGGTAGTGTGTTGGGGGTATCCTTAATGGAGAAGGATCTGGGGGTTTTTGTTGATAACAAGTTGTCTAATGCCAGGCAGTGTCATTCTGTGGCTACTAAAGCAAATAAAGTGCTGTCTTGTATAAAAAAGGGCATTGACTCAAGGGATGAGAACATAATTTTGCCCCTTTATAGGTCCTTTATTGCCCCTGTGGGTCTGTATGTGAGTGGATATGTCAGTATGGGTCTGTATGTGAGTGGATAGATAGGTCAGTATGGGTCTGTATGTGAGTGAATAGGTCAGTGTGGGTCTGTATGTGAGTGGATAGGTCAGTGTGGGTCTGTATGTGAGTGGATACGTCAGTGTGGGTCTGTATGTGAGTGGATACGTCAGTATGGGTCTGTATGTGAGTGGATAGATAGGTCAGTATGGGTCTGTATGTGAGTGGATAGGTCAGTATGGGTCTGTATGTGAGTGGATAGATAGGTCAGTATGGGTCTGTATGTGAGTGGATAGGTCAGTGTGGGTCTGTATGTGAGTGGAAAGGTCAGTATGGGTCTGTATGTGAGTGGATAGGTCAGTGTGGGTCTGTGTGTGAGTGTATAGATAGGTCAGTGTGGGTCTGTATGTGAGTGGATAGGTCAGTATGGGTCTGTATGTGAGTGGATAGATAGGTCAGTGTGGGTCTGTATGTGAGTGGTAGGTCAGTGTGGGTCTGTATGTGAGTGGATGGATAGGTCAGTGTGAGTCTGTATGTGAGTGGATAGGTCAGTATGGGTCTGTATGTGAGTGGATAGATAGGTCAGTGTGGGTCTGTATGTGAGTGGATAGATAGGTCAGTGTGGGTCTGTATGTGAGTGGATAGATAGGTCAGTGTGGGTCTGTATGTGAGTGGATAGGTCAGTGTGGGTCTGTATGTGAGTGGATAGATAGGTCAGTATGGGTCTGTATGTGAGTGGATAGATAGGTCAGTATGGGTCTGTATGTGAGTGGATAGATAGGTCAGTATGGGTCTGTATGTGAGTGTATAGATAGGTCAGTATGGGTCTGTATGTGAGTGTATAGATAGGTCAGTATGGGTCTGTATGTGAGTGGATAGGTCAGTATGGGTCTGTATGTGAGTGGATAGATAGGTCAGTGTGGGTCTGTATGTGAGTGGATAGATAGGTCAGTGTGGGTCTGTATGTGAGTGGATAGGTCAGTGTGGGTCTGTATGTGAGTGGATAGATAGGTCAGTATGGGTCTGTATGTGAGTGTATAGATAGGTCAGTATGGGTCTGTATGTGAGTGGATAGGTCAGTATGGGTCTGTATGTGAGTGGATAGGTCAGTGTGGGTCTGTATGTGAGTGGATAGATAGGTCAGTATGGGTCTGTATGTGAGTGTATAGATAGGTCAGTAT
>NC_030685.2:8755975-8792695 GCF_000004195.4 Xenopus tropicalis | reverse complement strand
GGGCTGACTTTTCCTTGGGATACAATCTATACAGCCCTGACGGATTGCACCTCAATGGAAGGGGGTCTGCTGTGCTAGGGGAGAGAATGGTTAAGAGGTTGGAGGAGTGTTTAAACTAGACAAGGGGGGGGGTGGGTGAGCTAGAATTCTATGGGAAAATTAGTGTAGACGGGGTAGGGGGACTAGCAAAGGGTTGTGGGGGAGGAGTGAGGGGGGCATATAGTTTATCAGATAAGGAGCTTCCGTTACAAGGAAAGCAGTCTCATAATTGCCTTAGCTCTAATTCTCCCTTAGCTAATGTAAACATCAGAGGGAGAAGTAATAATCTCCGCTGCATGCTGGCTAATGCGCATAGCTTGTCGGGTAAATTAGGGGAGCTGCAGGCTATTGCATGTATTGAAAATTATGATTTAATAGGTATCACTGAGACCTGGTGGGATGATAAATGCGACTGGGCTGTGAATTTAAATGGGTATACACTTTTTAGTAGGGACAGAGAGATTAAAAAGGGTGGAGGGGTTTGTCTTTATGTAAAGTCAGATTTAAAGCCATGTAATAAAGACATTACCAATGAAAACGTCGAATCTCTTTGGGTAGAAATTCCAGTAGGGCTGAAGGTCACAAAGAAAATGATCATAATGTTATAAACCACCCCGTATAGATGAGGGGGATGAGGCCCAGCTATTGTTGCAAATGGAGGAGGCTTCAAAACTGGGTCAAGTTGTTATTATGGGAGACTTTAATTATCCGGAAACTGACTGGAGTAATGGGGTGGCTAAGTCAGAAACAGCTAGTAGGTTTGTAAATATGCTAAATGACAACTTTTTATTTCAGGCGGTTCAAGAACCTACTAGGAATGACTCTATTTTGGACCTGGTGATTTCTAATAATAATGAACTTATCTCTAACATTTGTGTGGGTGAGCATTTGGGGAACAGTGATCACAACATGGTCTCCTTTGAGATAATGCTGCAGAGACAGCTCTATAAGGGAGGAACTAAAACACTCAATTTTAGCCGTGCAGACTTTGCCAGTATAAGGGCATCTCTGCAATGTGTCAACTGGGAAAGGCTTTTCATGGGGTTAGACACAGAAGGAAAATGGAACATCTTTAAAACATTGCTTTGCAGGTATACACAACAGTATATCCCCCTTGTAAGCAAGGAGAGGCATCGCAAAGCAAAACCTTTATGGCTGAATAAAAGTGTTATTGTCGAGGTTGGTAAGAAAAAACGTGCTTTTAGGGCATTCAAGTTAGCTGGGACAGCTGGGGCTTTCATCAGGTACAAGGAAGCAAATAAAGCATGCAAAAAAGCTATCAGGCAAGCTAAAATAGAGATGGAAAGGGATATTGCAGCTAGGAGTAAAAAGAATCCAAAATTATTTTTTAATTATGTGAATAGTAAAAAAATGAGGCAAGAAGGGGTGGGAACTTTATTATCACGGGGGGGTAAGTTGGTTGATGAGAAATTTTGAACTCTTATTTTTCGTCTGTCTATACATCTGAGGAGCCAGATAATGAAGGCTTCCCTTGTAATATGCCCAGTGCTAGTAATTTAGCTACTGACCCATGGGTCACTCGGGAGGAAATTCAAAAGAGACTTGAACACGTAAAGGTAAACAAAGGTCCAGGACCGGATGGGATTCATCCCAGGGTATTAAATGAGCTGAGCGCTGTGATTGCCAAACCTCGTCACTTAATTTTTCAGGATTCATTGAGGTTTGGCATGGTGCCGAGAGACTGGCGGATTGCTAATGTGGTGCCGTTATTTAAAAAGGGATCCCGTTCTCAGCCTGAAAACTATAGGCCTGTTAGTCTGACATCAGTAGTAGGAAAACTTTTGGAAGGGGTAATAAGGGATAGGGTACTTGAATACATTGCAGTTCACAATACTATTAGTTTGTGCCACATGGTTTTATGCGTAACAGATCTTGCCAGACTAATTTAGTCGCCTTTTATGAGGAGGTGAGCAGGAACCTTGATGCTGGAATGGCAGTTGATGTCATCTACTTAGATTTTGCTAAAGCGTTTGATACAGTACCTCACAGAAGGTTAATGATCAAATTGAGGAATATTGGCCTAGAACATAATATTTGTAATTGGATAGAGAACTGGCTGAAGGATAGAGTACAAAGAGTGGTTGTAAATGGAACATTTTCTAATTAGACCAGTGTGGTTAGTGGAGTACCGCAGGGGTCAGTCCTTGGGCCTTTGCTTTTTAACTTGTTTATTAATGACCTGGAGGGGGGCGTAGACAGTACTGTTTCTATTTTTGCTGATGACACAAAATTGTGCAAAACTATAAGTTCCATGCAGGATGCTGCCGCTTTGCAGAGCGATTTGACAAAATTAGATAACTGGGCAGCAAACTGGGAAATGAGGTTCAATGTTGATAAGTGCAAAGTTATGTACTTTGGTAGAAATAATATAAACGCAAACTATCTACTGAATGGTAGTGTGTTGGGGGTTTCCTTAATGGAGAAGGATCTAGGGGTTTTTTGTTGATAACAAGTTGTCTAATTTCAGGCAGTGTCATTCTGTGGCTACTAAAGCAAATAAAGTGCTGTCTTGTATAAAAAAGGGCATTGACTCAAGGGATGAAAACATAATTTTGCCCCTTTATAGGTCCCTGGTAAGGCCTCACCTTGAGTATGGGGGGCAGTTTTGGGCTCCAGTCCTTAAGAAGGATATTAATGAGCTGGAGAGAGTGCAGAGACGTGCAACTAAACTGGTTAAGGGGATGGAAGATTTAAACTATGAGGTGAGACTGTCGAGGTTGAGGTTGTTTTCTCTGGAAAAGAGGCGCTGGCGAGGGGACATGATTACTCTGTACAAGTACATTAGAGGGGATTATAGGCAGTTGGGGGATGTTCTTTTTTCCCATAAAAACAATCAACGCACCAGAGGTCACCCCTATAGATTAGAGGAACGGAGCTTCCATTTGAAGCAGTGTAGGTGGTTTTTCACGGTGAGGGCAGTGAGGTTGGGGAATGCCCTTCCTAGTGATGGGGTAATGGCAGATTCTGTTAATGCCTTTAAGAGGGGCCTGGATGAGTTCTTGATAGTTCTTCAGAATATCCAAGGCGATTGTGATACTAATATCTACAGTTAGTACTAGTGGTTGTATTTATAGTTTATGTATTTGAGTGTATAGATTGGTAGGTGTGGGTTGTGGGTGCTGGGTTTACTTGGATGGGTTGAACTTGATGGACACTGGTCTTTTTTCAACCCTATGTAACTATGTAACTATGTAACTATGTAACTGAAAGAGCTCTGGGGAAGGGACATTGGGGCAGGTAGCGCTACCTGGGGGAACTGAAAGAGCTCTGGGGAAGGGACATTGGGGCACGTAGCGCTACCTGGGGAACTGAAAAAGCTCTGGGGAAGGGACTTTGCCAGGACTGAACTGGGAAAGGGTATTTCCTCCAGGAGGGGAGTGTGGGACTGTGTCCCCAGAGAGACTGAGCCAGTAGTGACTAAACCCACACAGTTTTCCCATAGCAGGGTTATTACTATTTTTATTTTACAGTTATTGCAATTTTCAACTTGTTATATAAAGTTTCTTTTCTGCAAAACTGTGTGTAGTAAATCTCAGTTTCCCAGTATCCTTATGCAGGAGAATTCAGGCCATTTCTGAATTAAGCAATTAAATACAACTCAAAGAAGTGAGTATAACACAATTTCTTCCAAGAGTCTTCCAAGAAAGGGTTACATACAGGTATATCTTAGTTGGGATCAAGTACAGGTACTGTTTTATTATTACAGAAAAAAGGGAATCATTTAACCATGAAATAAACCCAATAGGGCTGTTCTGCCCCCAATAAGGGGTAATTATATCTTAGTTGGGATCAAGTACAGGTACTGTTTTATTATTACAGAGAAAAGGGAATCATTTAACCATGAAATAAACCCAATAGGACTGTTCTGCCCCAATAAGGGGTAATTATATCTTAGTTGGGATCAAGTACAGGTACTGTTTTATTATTACAGAGAAAAGGGAATCATTTAACCATGAAATAAACCCAATAGGGCTGTTCTGCCCCAATAAGGGGTAATTATATCTTAGTTGGGATCAAGTACAGGTACTGTTTTATTATTACAGAGAAAAGGGAATCATTTAACCATGAAATAAACCCAATAGGGCTGTTCTGCCCCAATAAGGGGTAATTATATCTTAGTTGGGATCAAGTACAGGTACTGTTTTATTATTAGAGAGAAAGGGAATCATTTAACCATTAAATAAACCCAATAGGGCTGTTCTGCCCCCAATAAGGGGTAATTATCTCTTAGCTGGGATCAAGTGATAAGACAAAACAGAGACACCAAAAGGATAAAATTAGCTAAAAACACTTAAAAACCCAATGGGTAATTCAGAGGAGGTAGGAGTGAACTTACCTCCTCCAGGCAGACACCAACAAAAGTGGTAATTTTCAGTAATAGTTTATTCACAACAATATTGCAACACGTTTCGCAGGCATTTCCTGCTTCATCAGACAGGCAAGTTATTATAAAACATTGTTGTATACGGCTGTTCAAATTGTGGGGAAGTGAAGATACTGATGTGAGTGATGTATGGAGGAGTGCGGATATACGGTGAATAATAACAGTTGGGGGGGAAAAAGAAAAAAGAAAGTAGGGAAGGGAAAGGGGCAGGAAGGGAGTGAGTGGGGCCCGTGGGCCAAGTATATGGGGGGGAAGGTGAAAAAAAACATGGGGAAGCAAGTGCTGATGGACATGGGGGATGGGCTGTTGGTATATATTAATCTAAATGGGAAACAAAGTATGGGTGGGAGACATAAAAATTAAACTATATGGGAGACATACAATAATAACATAATAAAGAACGTGAATTAAGGTATATTTAAAGCAAGGGGATGTAGTACAGATAACTAAAACAACAAAAAGAAATCAATAAAATTAAGATGGAGTGAATGAAACTTACCAGTGTCTTTGTATAAACACACCAGGAGCCTCTGTGCTGCTTCAGGACACCTGAGCATGTTATATAGTGTGGCTAATTGGAGGAAAGTATGTGGGGGGGAGGGGGAAACAAGGAGAGAAGGACTAATTCACAGCACAGTGTGACTAATTAGAGGGAAGACAAACAGGAAATGGTGTAGCCATATTGGTGGTGGAAAATGGTGGTATGAGCGGCCATTTTTGTTGGGGCTAATAGGATGTCATAACCAATGAAAGTGCAAAGGAATGCATATAGATATATAAATACACAAATTAAAAATACACCCATAAAGCAAACCTGATGTAAGAACTCTAAACAATGTTGAATAAAAATAATGTTAAACAAAATATAAATACCTGGACCGATATAAAAAATGAGGGATAAATATCACGTAATAAAATCAGTAATAATAACAACAAATGATAGTAATCGTAATGATAATAATAACATAGTAATAATCCGTAAAAGCAATGTACATAATACAAATTTTGGTATGGCGTGCAAAACTATGCGGGCATCCACGCAAAAGTATGCAACCAAATATGCATATTCCATTTTCCAAAATATTGCGAAGTGATATAAATAATCGGTCATAAAGGCATCAAATATATATAAAAAAGTAATAAAACTAAATAAAAAGGCTACTACAAGAAAGAACTAATAAAAGATAAAACGGAACAATATGGCATATGGAATAATACAAGATGAATTAATAGAGTTTTTATAAAACTTCATTAAGACCCTCAGGTACCAGGGTCCTGAGGGTCTGGATCCAGTACATTTCTCGTTTTTTTAGGTTGTCAAAAGCTGCAGGATCTGAGGAACTGATGGAGTCGATAAGTGTGATGGGAAAGGTGTCCGGGCTGCTATTATGTGCTCTGTGATAGTGACGTGACACACTGTGCATAGGAAATTTATTAATAATGTTCCTTTTATGTTGGCCTTACAGAGAAAATGGAATCATTTAACCATGAAATAAACCCAATAGGGCTGTTCTGCCCCCAATAAGGGGTAATTATATCTTAGTTGGGATCAAGTACAGGTACTGTTTTATTATTACAGAGAAAATGGAATCATTTAACCATGAAATAAACCCAATAGGGCTGTTCTGCCCCCAATAAGGGGTAATTATATCTTAGTTGGGATCAAGTACAGGTACTGTTTTATTATTACAGAGAAAAGGGAATCATTTAACCATGAAATAAACCCAATAGGGCTGTTCTGCCCCAATAAGGGGTAATTATATCTTAGTTGGGATCAAGTACAGGTACTGTTTTATTATTACAGAGAAAAGGGAATCATTTAACCATTAAATAAACCCAATAGGGCTGTTCTGCCCCCAATAAGGGGTAATTATATCTTAGTTGGGATCAAGTATAGGTACTGTTTTATTATTACAGAGAAAAGGGAATCATTTAACCATTAAATAAACCCAATAGGGCTGTTCTGCCCCAATAAGGGGTAATTATATCTTAGTTGGGATCAAGTATAGGTACTGTTTTATTATTACAGAGAAAAGAGAATCATTTTTAAAAATTACAATTATTTGCTTATAATGGAGTCTATGGGAGATGAGCTTCCTGTATTTCTGAGCTTTCAGGATAACAGATTTTAAGATAATGGATCCCATACCTGTACCTTATGTAATTTGTATGTTCCCTGCTAGCAGCAAGTTCAATAAAAGTGAGAAGTACAAACACAATGCATTTCCCTGTCTTTTACACCTGTGTGAAAAAAGGCATTGTTATCAAACACAAAAAGCATTTATACTTCACATCCTCATTATCCAATACGACTTACTTTGCGGTGGCATCACCGATCTGTAACCAAGGCCAATTCTTATGTATGATTTTATTAACTGACTTAAAATGTGTAGACCTACATGAGAGCAAATTTTCCTTGTTTATTCTCAACATCTAATGTCTTTAAACAGACAGACAGACAGAGGCCTGTATGAGTTTTTGTTTTCTGAGAACTTAATGATTCTTAAGGAGAAATGTAATAAAAGTTGTAAACGTAAAATTATTGCACTGCAAGTTTTAATTGCACATAGCACACTTTTAAAGGGGAACTAAACCCTGCTGCACAGCGCGGCTCAACCAAACGTTACTCAGCTGTTGCTGGACTACAAATCCCAGAATAATGTAACATATAATGAAGGGTGAGGCATGCTGGGAGCTGTAGTCCAGCAACATCAGGGCTGTATTCTTAAAGCAATATTGCACAATAAAACTTTCCCAGCTCTCTAGGGCCCGCATTGGCAGCATTGAAATGCAAAAGAATCCTCCAATGAGAATCCCAGCTGATCTGTATAAATCTGGCTCCCTGTTCTCTGTTCCTGCAATTGGAGTTGGGAGCATTAAGCACAGTTTCCCAGCACTGAACAAGTCTGTCCCTTTATCCCCATGTCTGATTCCTGTGCCATATAATGACGGGAAAATGACATCATTATCTCTGTATGTAAGGTACCAGCAAGGGGCCTGACACAGTGCTGGGAATCAGCCTTCTCATTGGTCACTTCTCTTGCATCTATAATTAAGTTTTGGGTCAGTAGAATTCTCATTGGGGAATCGGTTTCCATGTGTAATTACATTTTTCATCAACTTCTATAGAGAACTAGGGGGCACAGTGGGGCAGCTTTATGGTTGGGTTTAGTGTCCCTTTAAGACATGCTTGAAGGTGGTTTGAGCTTTTGGAGCAAACATAACTTTTTCATTTAGAAGTTTTATTACATACTCTGTGCACTGGCACAAACTGTCAGGCCCCCACTGTACCTCCTCCTTGTGGCTGTGATGGGGGGGTTGCAGCACAATTGCCTGGAGGGAGTGGGCCTGGATTGGCAGGGACTACAGGGCCCATCAGGTTTTTTCCTGGTGCTCTGCTGGCCATTCCGACCCTGAGATAATGCTACATCTACAGAAAGCTTTGAGGTTGGACTATGGCGTTAGACAAGTTACAGAGCCTTACTATCACTTGTTCTCAGTATTCTCTTTAATTTCTGATTGGTTTGGTTTATTTTTTGAGAGAATAAAATATACGCTGTGCTTGAGAAAAAAATTTCAACAGTAGTAATAAAGACTTTGTAGTAATAAAGTAATGGATGGAACTGTTTGCAAGAAAACCCCAGTCTATGGGTTATATCATAAATAAATTAATCAAATAAAACTCAAAATGTAATTTATTAGGACAAAAAGCCTCAACAGCCTCATAGTGAGTAAGTGCCCCATGAGGCTGTTCTTTTTGTCCTAATAAATGATATTTTCATTTTTGATTTTTCACTAACTTTTCAATTATTGATGGCTGTTTGCAGCTCAGTAGATTTATTTTTTCTGAGCCCTAGTTTTTTGGCTCCAGACTGATTCCAGCTCTTTTCAATATATACCCTAGCACAGAGCAACAAAACCCTGAATTTAATAGAGGTTCACTACAGTAAACAAATAATTAATGTGTGATTAACTGTGATGTAGTAATAATTACTGTAAAAGTGACACTACTTCAATTAATATTGCAGAACCTACTGTGCAAATGGCTCTTTGCATTACCCGCCCAGCCCCACCGTCTCACCTGGCACCGTGGAGCACTGCATATTTGTGAAAACACCGTCAATAGACACTGGCACCATCGGAGTCCTCACTTATAAATTCCCTGAAACCTACAGCATAGCAATCCTCTTTTCTAACCGTTACTATTATACATTAGATAGCATACATTTTGGTCTGTGGTTCTTGGATGGCACTGGTATACCCATCTCAAAGATTTACGAAGATATGAAAGATAAAATCGCAAAAAATGTTTCCAATGATTGCTTCGACCACTGTGTTATTGGCAATGAGGCACGGACCTTAAGAGTTTGGCATCGCCATGTAAAGGTTTTAGCCACAATGTCATATACCACAAAGGCTATTTTAAGAGTAGAAATTCTAGATAACACAGTGGCTGAAAGTGAAAATTAGTGCAGTTACCGACGGTATCAGCTCTTTGCCTCCATAATCCAGCTTGCAGTACAACTCGCAAAGCTAAGGGGCAGATTTATCAGTGAGAGATTAGAGCTCACTACAGAAAAATACACCCACTTCCTATTCATTCCTATGGGGTTTTAAGAAGCGTATTCATCGTAGTTCACCCTTTGATAAAAACAAAAATCCCACAGGAACGAATAGGAAGTGGGTGAATTTTTCTGTGGTGAGCTCTAATCTCACACTTTGATAAAGTCCCTAATTGTTGGTTTGGAGTGGTAATTTACTTTGAGATATTTGTAATTTGCTAGAAATGGTTTCTTTTATTTTCAAGGGTGGTGGAAGATAGTGGGCAAAGGGCACATTACATCAATCACATTGGAATTTCAGTTAACTTTAATTTCCACATGAGTTTAATAAAACAGGATCATGCTGAACATACTTTTTGCCTAGTGTTTTAAATAGTAAAACAAATTATAGTTTGTATAGGTTGCACAGTAATAATGCTTCCCTTAACAAGGGCTGCAGCTGGTGTAAGGGAGGGGTTCGTTTATACAGAGGCCTTCTTTGTGAGCTGGGGATTTGTATTAAACAACTCTTAAGAACCTTGGAAACAGAATTGGCTCACTTTCAGTTTCAGTTTTTGACATGTTAAATTAAAAATAATAAATTTTTGGTTAAAACAATAGGCACAATATATGATCAGAACATGCCCTGTTTATTAAACTAATATTAATAAAACAGGTTTACTGCCCATTTAATACTTGTCACAGTGGTAACTATAAATCTATATATTATTATTTGTTTCTCATGCTGAATATGGCTTGTCATTTATATAATAAATATAATATCACAGCTGCTTGTATTTCTGATTTTCAAATAAAATATTATCCCCTGCAAACTCTCCTTAGTTTTATTACTTTATTTCAGATCAGTTACATGCCCTGTAGAAGGGGAACACAGATTGTTACTTATCTCTGAGTGATACTGATATCTGCACATCTGATTTCTCACTGCTGGCAATACCTCAGAGGTTTGTTTGCTAAATGTCAGAATTTGTATGAAAAGAAAAGCAGGGCTTAAATAGAAAAGCTGAACCAATGGGGACCCCAATTTATATCTGGTACATTGTTTCAAAAGTCAGAACCAGCAGTGCAGAGCATAAAAAGGAGACAATATAAATACTGCTTTCTATTGCGGGTAAAGAGACAAATTACTGTTAGCCCACTTACAAAATGAGAGTCCCCTGGCAGTTCTGTTATTGACCAGGGGTGTCTGTTTGGACCCCACTTGCTGGAGGAGGTGGATGGTGCTGCAGACTCTATGATAGGAAGCCATGTAGGAGTAGTCAGTGTGAGGTTAGATCTGGTAATAGTTTACTATTTAGGGTAGTAAGCGGAGGAGCTACAGGCTCCCTGAGAAGAGTAGGAAAGGTTAGTACCCTGGGTGTCACCAACCGGAGAAGGGCCTCAAGCAGTCAGGCTCAGGAACAGATCCCTAGAGGAGCACCACTGTGGGAAACCCTCTAACACTGGGGACAGGTTCACCTGTAAGTACTACCATCTGGTTGTTACTAATGCCCTGCCTCTACCTAATTCAGGTAAGGGAAGTGCTGTATCAATTTAAAATATACAAAGTAACATCTGAGATTAAATAAATGGTTAAATTATAGTAACATCTGCTCAGTATGTGTGTTCAGTGTGGTTATTACTTCATAATATGTTACTGGAGGGAACCCAAGATTTGGGCCCCTTAGGCTGGGTTCCCCAGTGGGTGTCCATGTGGGATATGGGATAAGGTGGTCCTAACTGTGTATGTATACTTTTCTGCAGGGCCGGAACTAGGGGTAGGCAGAAGAGGCAGCTGCCTAGGGCGCAACGATTGAGGGGCGCCAGGCAGGAGCCTCTCCTGCCTACCCCTAGTGCTACTTTGTCATTGCCTCCGCCGCTTGTCATTAGCGGCGGAGGCAATGACTGATCTAATCGCCCCCCCCGCACTGCCTCCTGTGCTTTGGCGCGCATGCGCCATTCGGGGGAGCGGGGAGGTGGGCGGAGTTGGCTGACCGGGTTTGCCTAGGGCGCCCGGTCGGCTTGGCCCGCCCCTGCTTTTCTGGTATAAAGGTAGTTTCCCTGTAGTTTCACTAGGGGGTGGTGTACTGCAATATAAAAGAGGATGACTCACAAGAGTTGAGGTCTTTGGTCCTGGGACCCCCCTCTGTCAGACGTTAGCTACAGGATTCAGCTAGAGAAATCAGCTAGACTGTTTATAGTCACTCTAGGAGTGAAAGGATAGACAGGGTATCTAGTAAGGGCAGTCTCAAAGCCCCTCCAAGGAGATTATTGAGGTTATTACCTCCTGGCAATACAGGCCGTAGTTCATGTACATTAAGTGGCCAGCTCAGGTGGTAGCTAGGGACCATAAAAAGGAGATTGCCTAAGCGAGAGGGTCTTCTGGCGTGAGTACCGGGAGAGCCCTAAGGGAGTGTCTCTTGGAGTGAGTACCAGGGAGTAGTGAGAGGGTCTCCTAGAGGAAGTAAGGAGCAAAGTACCTGAATCTGCATGTCATAATACTGGATACTGTGTGGATATAATAAAGAAGTTTATTTGGTTAATCAGCACTTCCAGTCTCCTGGTCAATTCTTCTCAGATTGGATCCTCAACTGCCTGGTAAGCACCCACCCCAAGGGGACAAGGTCCCGGGAGTTGCAGGGAGTCCCTACATTTAGAGGACTGCACAGATTAATCCCTTCTCAGGGAGGGGTGTTACAGTTCAACCTGTCCCTACCCTGGGTGGAGGCACCTGCTCCCCCATATAAGTGGGGGCACAGGGCTCCTGTAGCGCCACACACATACAATTGCATGCTAGATCTCATGCAGTAGCAGAAGTACATTACATTACTGTGATATTTTTAATGCAAAAATAACTGAGTAAAGTGTGATTGAGCAGTGCAGCAGGGTTTATATCCCCTTTAACATCTAAAATATAATATGTTAACATGCCAAACAATGAGCAAACACAGGCCAACACAGTTGGTGGGTCAGGCCCAGGGAGTACGTTCCCACTGCTTTTACTTAATATTCAGAGTAAAGGTGCAAATCTGTTTCTATGAAAAACATAAATCTAATCATGGCATTTCCATAGTTAAAACACATACAGATACATTATATTTCACAGCCATTATTTTTATTTGCCCAGGACATATATGTAGGTGAAAAGTGAGTGAGGTGTGGGGGATGAATGGGGAGGCCATTTTACAAACTGGCTATGGATTCAATAGAGTGGGGGTGTGGCCTTAAATGTCCTGCTTTTAGAACACTGGGAGGAATAAGTTGCAACAAATTAAATCTGTGTGATTCTATTAAACTTATTGCGCAGTTTAAACATTGAGTTTGTGGAGTTAATATGTTTCTTCTCATTGGTGCTGATGAGAATGAGGTCACTGGCCCATTTCCCAATGCTTCCTTGGCTCCCCAGAATCCCTTGCTTCTCCTCAGGGCCACTGTCTTCCAGGTCATCCACCACCACCAGGACTCGGTCCTTCCCTGGAATATGGGCAAATGCAACACACAGAGGGGAACATGTCAGATAGTCACATTCATAGGTCCCAGTGCAACTGCACCAACTCTTTCACTGCGGCAATGTGATGGATTTATAGACTTTCCCCATATGTAATAAAAGACAATAAGTTTGCCCATGAGCAGTAACCCATGGAAACCAAAAAGATTTGCTTTTATACAGGCCCTTTCTCCAATAATTAGGAAGTTTAAATAGATGTTCATTTCCATGAAGCCTCTTTATTTTTCACGAACAGGAAGTGCTCCAGCAGCCATTTTAGGAGCCCTGGCATCCATTTTCCCACACTTTCCTCACTTGCATCTTGGAAAACAATAATGTGTTTAAGTTGTCCTTGAATGTGTGTGAAATAGAAAACAATTATGTGATTAACTTCCCCTTGAAATGTGTCAAGGACAGGCTGTCACTGTCTATTCTATATCTTCATTTTTTTACAGTAAAACTCTAAAAATCTGAGTATTTAAAGCCTCCATAGGACTCAATGGCTTAAACTTGGCGTGTTTTTTGTCAGTCTAAAAAAGTTACATAAATTTGTATAAATCTCGAACATTCATGGTTTTTAATCGTATACTGCCAAAAAACACATTTGACTTTTCTTTAGAGAAGGAGTAAATGGGCCCCTTAGTGTCTTTTCTTACATAACCCCATAAATTGCTAATTTGTTGTTAATCTATCTCTATCTCTGGTTATATGATTAGATGATTCTGTGAATAAGAAATGAAAAAAAGAATGAAACCGAGGATTTGTCAGTACGTCCCTTACTGTGGGAGTGTGAGAGGGAGCCCAGTGACTTACCCAGCTGATTGGCTAAATACTGCAGCTCCTCATCATACAGAGAGCCCGGCACATCAGTGACATTAATCCTCCCTCTGTTCTTGGTGTGATACAGGATCCCGACCGAGCAGCGAGACACCTCCTCCCAGAACTGACTCCTCCCACTGTTAGAGATGTGACAGGGTCTGACCTCCTCAACATGGCCGCTAAACTCTGATTTAATGAACCTGCACAGCCACCGGTAATCATCTTCTGCTGATCTGGAGAATATCCCGACCGTGTGCTTTTCCTTAGTTTGTTGCACAATTTCACTTCCCAAGCCCCCCTGTGTGAATATAAACAGTGTGTACATATATAAATGCCACTGAGTATTCCTTTATCCTGCATGATACACAATTTATGGAAAAATTAAAGGGGATGTAAACCCTGCTGCACAGCGCAGTTCAACCAAAGGTTACGCAAAAGAATCCTCCAATGAGAATCCCAGCTGATCTGTATAAATCTGGCTCCCTGTTCTCTGTTCCTGCAATTGGAGTTGGGAGCATTAAGCACAGTTTCCCAGCACTGAACAAGTCTGTCCCTTTATCCCCATGTCTGATTCCTGTGCCATATAATGACGGGAAAATGCCATCATTATCTCTATATGTAAGGTACCAGCAAGGGGCCTGACACAGTGCTGGGAATCAGCATTCTCATTGGTCAATTTTTTTAGCATTTATAATGTGGTTTTTCATCAGTAGAATTCTCATTGATGTATAATTAAATTTTTCACCAACTTTTATAGGACACCTAGGGGAAGCAGTTGGACAGTGTTAAGGTTCAATTTACATCCCTTTTGAAAGGTTTGTAAACCCAACTGCAACACTGTCCCACTGTGCCCCCTAGTCAACTATAGAATTTTACTTAAAAAAAATAATCTAAAAAATTTGTCAATGAGAACTCTACTAATCAAAAAATTGACCAATGAGAATGCTGATTCCCAGCACTGTGTCAGGCCCCTTGCTGGTACCTTACATATAGAGATAATGATGTCATTTTCCCATCATTATATGGCACAGGAATCAGACATGGGGATAAAGGGACAGACTTGTTCAGTGCTGGGAAACTGTGCTTAATGCTCCCAACTCCAATTGCAGGAACAGAGAACAGGGAGCCAGATTTATACAGATCAGCTGGGATTCTCATTGGAGGATTCTTTTGCATTTCAATGCTGCCAATGCGGGCCCTAGAGAGCTGGGAAAGTTTTATTGTGCAATATTGCTTTAAGAATACAGCCCTGATGTTGCTGGACTACAGCTCCCAGCATGCCTCACCCTTCATTATATGTTACATTATTCTGGGATTTGTAGTCCAGCAACAGCTGAGTAACGTTTGGTTGAGCAGCGCTGTGCAGCAGGGTTTACATCCCCTTTAATTTCAGTGAGTTGCTGTGGCTTTACACTTCTTACCAAACTGTTCCATAGTCTTTCTTTCCAGGAACTTTTTTTCTCGTTGCCATCTATCAAATAGAAAAAAAAACATTTATGACTAACTAGTTAAAATTTTCAGGTGAAAAATATGAGGGAAAGTGAGTAGAAGGGACATAAAGCACAGACTACTTGAAAATAAAAAAGATCAAATTAGAAATGTAAGATATACAGTGATAAGACTTAAAGGACAACTAAAGCCTAAAAAAGAATATGGCTAGAAATGTTTAGCTACGTGTTTTGGGACCTTGTACCAGCCCAAAGCCAACAAAGCTCTATAGAAATAAAGCCCCATGCCCCTGAAGATGCCCACAGTAGCTCTCCATCTTTTGCCCAACTACTGCACATGCTCAGTCTGCTCTTGGCTGATGTCAGTGACCTGAACTTAGGGATCGACTCACAATATTCTTCTTTCCCCTGCCTGCTTGGTCTGGTCACTATTAAACATGCATACTAGCCAACCAATCACAGTCCTGTCTGGCTGCTCTCTAAAAAACTGAAGTCCTTTTGAGCTTGGGGCCAGACTTTAGCTGAATCCTTAGTGTGACTTTTCTTTCCACCTTGTAATGATTCCAAATACTGAGCTGTGTAACAAATATAAGTTACAAAGGTTGGAAACAGAGGCAGAAGCTGTGACAAAAGTTTCAGTCACTTTGCTATTACCCAACAGCCCCTCTGGGAATAAACTTTCCCATTGGAAAGGTTTGTCTGTATGTAATACAGTGACTGTATATGCACCTTACACTCCCCCCATGGCTAAGGTACAGAATATTACTGGCTTTAGCACTGGGGCTTTTTTTTTTTTTTTTTTTGTTTTGTTTTGTTACATACAACCACACAACAGACCAATAACTTCCCTCAAAGTGTTTATGAAGCAGTTGCATGGGGGTTTGTGTGCATTACACACGGGGAGAGGCCAAACTGTGCCAGTAGGTGTATAGGCAGAACAACATGATATGTACAGGGGAACCTCTGCACAAACACTATGTTCCTTCCCAGGATGCAAAGTGACTGACACTGAGCTCAGAGTTTGGGCTCTCACTATTATAAACAGGCTGTGTATGGAACCCCCAGGCTGCTCAGCAACCCTTTGCTTTGGTCAGTGTAATGCAAGTGTTAGAGAGAGTCATTTGTAGAAGGATAGAATTCAGAATGTGTTTTGGTTAGAAAAAGCCACAATTATCTTCTGAGCTGATATTTTGGGGGATGGGGATATGGGAATATTTGGGAGTCTGTTGTAAACAAGTTATGTCTAAATACTGAGCTAAAGCTTGTTTTTATTGATATCCTGTAATAAAATGTGTATAATAGGGCAGCGCTAATTTATATGTACCTGTACCCATGATGCACCTGTGTCTCTGTGCCAATGGGATCATTTTAGGTTCCACCTAGTTCTCTATGGAGGTTGAAGGAAAAAAATATACACAAGAGCATTGACCAATGAGAATGCTAATTAGATTCCCAGCACTATATCAGCCATTGTGATATTATCTTACATATAGAGATAATGATGTCATTTTCCCGTCATTATATGGCACAGGAATCAGACATGGGGATAAAGGGACAGACTTGTTCAGTGCTGGGAAACTGTGCTTAATGCTCCCAACTCCAATTGCAGGAACAGAGAACAGGGAGCCAGATTTATACAGATCAGCTGGGATTCTCATTGGAGGATTCTTTTGCATATTTATGCAGCCACTGGCTTTGTGCTGTGGTTTTGATAATTTACTACGTTCCCTAAGCTCCGCCTCCCAACAGCAGCCCAGAGCAAACTGAGCATGTGCAGGAGCCAGATCTTTTAGAAGATGGTATAACAAAGTAACAAGATGGCAGCCCCCTGTGGACAACTTTGAAAGCATAAATCATTATTTTAATTAGGCTTCTCAACCTCTGGGCTTGTGCAGTAAGTTCAGAATGTTTATGTTTATGTTCAGTATACAAATTACAGCATTTCTAATAATTTTCTATTTTAGACTTTAGTTCTCCTTTAAGGCAGCACATTCAGTCTAGGTGGGTGCTTATTATATACTAGAATGATGAGGATACTCAGGCACATCACAGGCTTATAGGTGTAACACATAAGCATTTCCCCACTGGTGTCACTATGCTATGTGATTATTGTATGACTTAACCCTGCTATAACAACATTTTGTATATAATAATAGGTCTTAGAATAACAGAAAATACAATCAATAATTCTAAAAAAAAAAAAATGCATATAAGATGGCAGAATGTGATAATGATGATTTTAATTGAAACAAAAATGGCAACAAATTACCAATGTAACATCTGAATAAAGAACCTCTATAGGAATCAGACATGGGGATAAAGGGACAGACTTGTTCAGTGCTGGGAAACTGTGCTTAATGCTCCCAACTCCAATTGCAGGAACAGAGAACAGGGAGCCAGATTTATACAGATCAGCTGGGATTCTCATTGGAGGATTCTTTTGCATTTCAATGCTGCCAATGCGGGCCCTAGAGAGCTGGGAAAGTTTTATTGTGCAATATTGCTTTAAGAATACAGCCCTGATGTTGCTGGACTACAGCTCCCAGCATGCCTCACCCTTCATTATATGTTACATTATTCCAGTAACAACTGAGTAAAATTTGGTTGAGCAGTCCAGTGTTAATAAATTATCCAGTGTTAATAAATGAGCCCCACTGAGCCTATAGCAAGAGGTACTGCTATAGGTTGGTTAAGGATATAGTGTTTAATCATAGAATTATGGAAATGCTATTCTTTTTCAGGGGGTACATCAATGGATGGATATGGTACCTTGCTTGTGAGATTTTTGCTGTTGTACACTAAGTCGCCTCTGACCCTGTGTCCCACTCCCAGCAGCTTTCTCATATCTTCTTTGTTGTTGTGGTGGGCCAGTTGGGCAGGGTGTTGTATCATCAGTTGTACAGGGAGCCAGTTCTCTGTTATTCACATTTGCGCCTACAGGGAATGGAACCAATCAAGGTTAGGGTTACATTAAAACATTGTTGTATCAGTCATTTTGTCTCGTATATTGTAAGCCTTCATAGGACTCAATGGTACTAAACATTAATAAATCACGAATTATGGGAGTTATTTTTGGAAAACTCTAAATTTTCGGGCAACAATAATGAAAAAATCGAGTTATGGCAAAAACCCATTTGTAAAATCTCTAAAGTAAGAAAAAATCTGACTTTATCTCAGATTTGTTTAGCAAATCTGCCCCTTAGTTTTTCTGGGAAAAGGAGAAGATAGTGAATACATTTCTGAGGTGCTGAAGCTCTGCCACAAGTCACAAACTTCAACTCATTGGAACAGGGGATGCATCAATGAGCCAAAGCAGTCATCAATCCAAAGGGAAAATAAAACCTTCCCAATCGACATCTTACTGATTGTTGGTGAGATATCGGTCAGGGAGGCCTGTCGGAGGATCCCATACTCGGTCTGAAGGACCCAAATCTGCCCATGTAGGGCCACCTTTAGTGGTAATCACTTTGATAAATAGCAGACAAGATACCAAGTACCAAACTGAAAAGCAATTTCATTGTATCTGTCAGAATGTGGGGAAAAACACAAATATTATATATAAAGATTTGTCTGCTATTTATCATAAAAATTGCCACTAAGGCTTCTGCCCATGCAAGGCCAGTGTTTTACAAAGATCATTTGGGTTGAAAAGGGACAACAGTCTTTCAAGACCCTATTAAATATATATGTGTATATATGTATGTGTATGTGTAGCCGCACACACAAGGACTTAGCAAAATGTAAAAATTTATATATAGACATATCAATACACTCACATATATATGTACAGTGTATACACATACATTTTAATCACTGTATTTTGAGTATATATTAAGTGTTTCAGAATTTTGTGATATATTGATACACTATTATTTCATGATGTTATATCTCTTAACGTATTATGTTTATGGAGTTATATGAATTGGTAACATTTGTTCACTTTATTGCACTTGTCACTTTAAAGGGGCACTAAACCCTGCTGCACATCAGGGTTGTATTCTTAAAGTATTCTTAAAGCAATATTGCACAATAAAACTTTCCCAGCTCTCTAGGGCCCGCATTGGCAGCATTGAAATGCAAAAGAATCCTCCAATGAGAATCCCAGCTGATCTGTATAAATCTGGCTCCCTGTTCTCTGTTCCTGCAATTGGAGTTGGGAGCATTAAGCACAGTTTCCCAGCACTGAACAAGTCTGTCCCTTTATCCCCATGTCTGATTCCTGTGCCATATAATGACGGGAAAATGACATCATTATCTCTATATGTAAGGTACCAGCAAGGGGCCTGACACAGTGCTGGGAATCAGCATTCTCATTGGTCAAAATTTTGGCACATTATGTTCTCAGTGTTTTAAATATAATTTTTAAGTAAATATCCATATTTATCATATTTACCAGTTTTCTGAACTATTTGGCCAACTCCAGTGCTAAGGTCTTTTAAAGTTTCAGTGCCAATGGATCTTGCCTGTTTGAGACATGTTATAGCAAATGACACTTTAGATGCTAAATTTGCAGTTCTCTGGTTATCTTCATCCTCTCTCTCAGTTGACTGCACATAAAGACTTGTGACTTGTAGAGCAGATCGAATGCTCTCCAGCTTTCCCTCCAGTCGGACATTGTCTCCCTTATCTGCTTGTGTGAGTAGCACCAGATCGCAGGCGTATTCCCCAATACTGCGCTGTTGTACTAGGATTCTGTCTTTCTGTGCCTCCCCACTGTCCTCCAGGTCATCAGCAACCACAATCACATTCTTCCTCCCTGCAAACACAATAAAATAATTATGTGAGTTCTAACAACCAATCCAGTCTGTGGATCCAATTTATTAAAGGGGATATAAACCCTGCTGCACAGCGCCCTTCAAGTAAACTTTACTCAGTTGTTGCTGAACTACAAATACCAGAATAATGTAATGTAGGGACCCATAGGATTTATCACTCCTATGGCTTTAATCCCCTACTAGTTCTTTCTATTACTGTTACTGGGCGGAGTCCCATGTATCTAGTTTGCACTAATGCTATCCCTTATAGATTTAGTCAGGTTGTACACACCCCCTGCAGACTGATAAAGTGTCTGGCAGGAGGGTGTGACTTCCTCTTTGGCTGCCTGTCTGCTACCTGAGAGCAGCTCCCTCTGAGCCTGGGTGCAGCAACAGGCCCCAGTAAAGCCAAATTATCCCAGAGACCATCTTAACATCTGGAGAAGTTGTTGACAGGGCCCTGTGAACGACGATTAAGTAAGCATAGCAGTGTTGTAACAGCACTTTCTAGGAGAAGTGAGATAGTTAGCATCTAGCAAGCAAGGACAGCCTAATAGCCCCATCAAGGAGAAATAGTGTTCTGGAAGTACCCTTCCATCTGGCAATGTTGCCTCAGCAATAGGGCCATGGAGTAGAGATAGGAGACAGGTTAGAATAACCCTGATCCCTACTCACACGGAGGACTCTCAAGCTAGGGGTTATCAACCTGAGGAATAAGGTATCTACCCAGACTATCTCCAAAGGGAGTATTACGCTGACAGGTACATTTACCCTGCCCAGACTCTACCAAGAGGTGGGATAAACCGGTGTGTACCCTCCTTTGTCTGCCCTAAAGGGATATTTTTATCTACCCTCTATATCTGCATTGCATGCATCTGATAACCCTGCTTACCATCTTTGTCTCAATACATTTGTTACTAGTTCATCAGCAAGAACCTTTCTGGTGTCCATTATTACCAACTGCACTACACAGCTACAGTGAGTTGTAGTTCAACTACACCCTTATATCCAGTCAGGTCTCTTCCACCTAAGTGAAGGCCCATCCTAAGAAAGGGAGTCACATGTAACACATGCTCTCCATATACTACTAAACTGGTTTAACCCTTACATAGCCAAACAAGTGTTACAGTAACATATAATGAAGGGTGAGGCATGCTGGGAGCTGTAGTCCAGCAACATCAGGGTTGTATTCTTAAAGGAGAACTAAAGACTAAAATAGAAAATCATTAGAAATGCTGTATTTTGTATACTGAACATAAACATTATGAACTTACTGCACAAGCCCAGAGGTTGAGAAGCCTAATTAAAATAATGATTTATGCTTTCAAAGTTGTCCAGAGGGGGCTGCCATCTTGTTACTTTGTTATACCATCTTCTATAAGATCTGGCTCCTGCACATGCTCAGTTTGCTCTGGGCTGCTGTTGGGAGGCGGAGCTTAGGGAACGTAGTAAATTATCAAAACAACAGCACAAAGCCAGTGGCTGCATAAATATGCAAAAGAATCCTCCAATGAGAATCCCAGCTGATCTGTATAAATCTGGCTCCCTGTTCTCTGTTCCTGCAATTGGAGTTGGGAGCATTAAGCACAGTTTCCCATCTATTTTGCATTATACATACCTAGCACATTAGCCATATATCGCAGTTCTTCATCATAGAGAGAGTCAGTCACATCGGTGATATTCAGCCTCCCTCTCCTCATAGTGTGATACAGGATCCCGAATGTGCACTGAGAGACATCTTCCCAGAACTGCCGCCGCCCGTTGTTAGAGATGTAACAGGGTGTAACTTTTGCCACCAAATCACTGAATTCTGTTTTGAGGGACCTTTGTAACCAATCGTAATCACTTTCTGCCGATCTGGAGAAAATTCCAATTTTATGGCGCTTCCTGATAAACTAAGCATGGAAAACAGAATGAATGAGCAGGATCATAGTGAGGAACCCAAACAAAGTATATTGAACTACGTTAAAGGGGACACAAATGGGCTCATTTAGAAGTTGCAAGCCCAGTTGTGGTCAGGCAAGATAAAGCACATTGGTTCTCATGTCATAAGCCGCTCCTTCAACTTCCGTATCACTGTCCTTGGTGCTGTTTGGTCCATACCACCTTCTGTTACAAAGGAAACACTGAACCCAACCGTAAAGCTGTCCCACTGCTAGTTCTCTAAACAAGCTGATAAAAACTATAATTACACATGGAAAACAATTCACCAATTCTAATAAAAGGAAAAACTTAATTATAGATGCATTTGAAAGGTTTGTAAACCCAACTGCAACACTGTCCCACTGTGCCCCCTAGTCAACTATAGAATTTTACTTAAAAAAAATAATCTAAAAAATTTGTCAATGAGAACTCTACTAATCAAAAAATTGACCAATGAGAATGCTGATTCCCAGCACTGTGTCAGGCCCCTTGCTGGTACCTTACATATAGAGATAATGATGTCATTTTCCAGTCATTATATGGCACAGGAATCAGACATGGGGATAAAGGGACAGACTTGTTCAGTGCTGGGAAACTGTGCTTAATGCGCCCAACTCCAATTGCAGGAACAGAGAACAGGGAGCCAGATTTATACAGATCAGCTGGGATTCTCATTGGAGGATTCTTTTGCATTTCAATGTTGCCAATGCGGGCCCTAGAGAGCTGGGAAAGTTTTATTGTGCGATATTGCTTTAAGAATACAACCCTGATGTTGCTGGACTACAGCTCCCAGCATGCCTCACTGTGCTGTTAGGACAGATATATGTCTTTTCACATACCTCCCAACTGTCCCGCTTTACGCGGGGGAGGACCAGCAATGTTTTAGGGGGTCCCTGCTCTAGCGCCAATGCAAAACATAACACCTGGCTACCAATGTCTGTCATGAGTCTGTCATTAAATACAGGTGCCACAGTGCATAATGAAATCCTTAGGGCCACAATATGTCATAAAATGATTGGGGCCACCGTGTCTGTCTTCTGGTGCACTTTGTGTATGTTATGCTTTTCAGGTGTGGTTTTGTAAAATGGGCCTGTTTGGGGGGGCGGGTGGGGGGGCGTGGCCATAAAGTGGGCGTGACCTAAACATTTTTTGTCCCTCCTTCTGATTTTAAAATGTTGGGAGGTATGTTTTCATTTGATTATAGGTATGACCAGTCCTTCAGCTACATCTACTGGACACTTGTAGATATTTCCTGATGTTAGTTATTTATTTAATAAAGTTAGCTATTGACCCCTGATGTCATAACTCCAGGTCACAGGAAGTAGATGTTCCCAGCCTGTGCAGTTTATCTCATGTGCTTTCAGCTTCCTCCATGCTAAACAGGCCCTATGCAGCATTGTTGGTGAGTGTATACAGTTTTACTTGCTTAATATACTCAGCTTCTGCATCTCAGAGAGGGAGGTTTGTTTCTGTTTGATAGCAGATTTATTACATCCGTGTAATGTATATGTATGCATATTGTTTCACCAGCAGAGACACTTATACCTTTTCATTTGTATGTATTTCAGTTTTACCCTTTCATCTTCAAATACTCATTAAACAAGTTAACAACTTACACAGTGTGGTGCTTTGAAGAAGGGTTATCTGCCTGTCAATCTTACTTCAGACAGTGAGCAGGACAGAACAGTAGACAACACCACGCATAGCTGATGCAATACAGCACACTCACCCTTCATTATATGTTACATTATTCTGGGATTTATAGTCCAGCAACAGCTGAGTAACGTTTGGTTGAGCCGCACTGTGCAGCAGGGTAACGCTGTGCAATAGGAGAATGCTGCACAGTGCATGGAATCAGCATTCTCATTGGTCACTTCTCTTGCATCTATAATTAAGTTTTCAGTAAGGAGAATTCTAATTGGTGAATTGGTTTCCATGTGTAATTACGTTTTTCATCAACTTCTATAGAGAACTAGGGGCGCAGTGGGACAGCTTTACAGTTGGGTTTAGTGTCGCTTTAATGGCTCTTTTTTAAAAGAATTCAATTTTAATTAAAAATAATAGTGTTTATATACCTTTTTTAGGCCATCTTTTTTGTTTTCTAATTTCATTTCCCAAAGATCTAAAAAGCAAAAAAAAAAGAATTAATACACCGATGTACCCTACATCAGCAATCAAGATGTACGTTTTTCAAAAACATTTTTACATGCATGTTGAAAGTGGCAGTTATAATATATATATATTATATATATAATATATAGGAGTAATTTGTCCCTAGCATGTTGCTGGTCTGTCTAAAGATGAGTCCTGCTATACCAGTCAACTGTCAGTGCATTTATGGCTCCCTGTCCCGCAATGTACACTGCTCAACACTGGGCAAATTTGCCCATGGGAAGTAACCCATAGCAACCAATCAGTGACTGGCTTTTCTCAGCCAGCTGCAAGTAGAACAATGAATGCAACAACTTGATTGGTTGCCATAGGTTACTAACCATAGGCAAATTTGTCCAGAGTTGATAAATGACCCCCAGTAATCAGTCTGTCCAGACTAAAAATGTGCAGAGCCACCGCTAAAAGCCATTGGTATTCAGATCCATGTGGTTGGCCCAAATCATAAATGCAACTGATTAATGACATACAGGTATGGGACCTGTTATCCAGAATGCCTGGGACATGGGGTTTTCCAGATAATTTTGGAACAGGGATCTCCATACCTTGTCTGCTAAAAAAAAAAAAAAAAAAAAAATTAAATAAATCGAATGGGATTATTTAGTCACCAATAAGGATTTATTTAGCTGACTTACCATCAATTACAAGGCACTGTTTTATTATTAAATCATTTTTAATAATATGAATTTTTTAATTAAAATGGAGTCTATGTGAGATGGCCTTTCTGTAATTTGAAGCTTTTTGGATAACAGTTTCCAGAATCAGGATAAAGGATCCATTATCTGTACCTGTATCTGTAAAGCTGGCCTGTGTATGTGCACCATAGGTTAAAGGACATGTAAACCCTTAATTTTCCTACCATGTACATTAGTTGGGCCCATCTCTCCCACCCAAATGGGATAATTCGTACTGTATATATCCCCTCCGTTTGCCAGCAATGTTGCATTTTGCTAAAACAAATAGCTGCTTTCACCCGGTGGCCAATTTCCTTCTTATATTTTTTAAAAGTGAAGTTAATGCAATGAAGAATGCAAGCTTACACAGGCAGAACTTAAAAAGCCTGCTTGGATTGAGAACTGTATTGGGGTAAGCTGAGCTCAGGAGAGGAGGTTAGGAGAAAAAATAGGAGCAGACAGCTAGAGCAGAGTTGCTATGGGAACCAGCAATGCTATCTCTTCATTGGCTCGTAGACTGGAAGATGTGCTTAGTAATCTGAGCTGGAACTGTGCATGCCCAGGAGCCAACAGCCAAAGAAAATTCCTGAGGGAGGGGGCCGAATGGGTTAGAGGAAGATAAAAAAATATCTAAGTGATTAAGGGGATGCTGCAGCCTTACTTTTAACTTTTGAACAACCAGAGTTGCAGGTGATTAAAGGAACAGTACCACCACAAAATGAAAGTGTATAAAAATAATTAATATATTATGTACTATTGCCCTGCACTGGTAAAAGGTGTGTGTTTGCTTCATAAACCCTACTACAGTTTATATAAATACCCCTCTGTGTAGCCCCGGGGGCAGCCATTCCTGCACTGGTACAGCTGGGGTGTTTGCTACAGAAACCCTACTATAGTTTATATAAATACCCCGCTGTGTAGCCCCGGGGGCAGCCATTCCTGCACTGGTACAGCTGGGGTGTTTGCTACAGAAACCCTACTATAGTTTATATAAATACCCCGCTGTGTAGCCCCGGTGGCAGCCGTTCCTGCACTGGTACAGCTGGGGTGTTTGCTACAGAAACCCTACTATAGTTTATATAAATACCCCGCTGTGTAGCCCCGGGGGCAGCCGTTCCTGCACTGGTACAGCTGGGGTGTTTGCTACAGAAACCCTACTATAGTTTATATAAATACCCTGCTGTGTAGCCCCGGGGGCAGCCATTCCTGCACTGGTACAGCTGGTGTGTTTTCCTCAGAAAGACTACTATAGTTTATATAATAAGCTGCTGTGTAGCCCCGGGGGCAGCCATTCGAAGGAGAAAAGGCACAGGTTACTTAGCAGATAACAGATAAACTCCCATTATATGGGGCTTATCTACTAGTTATCTGCTATGTAACCTGTGCCTTTTCTCCTTTTTTCCAGCTTGAATGGCTGCCCCCATGGCTACACCGCAGCTTATTTATATAGTAGCCTTTCTGCAGCAAAAACACCGTTTTTTTGCAAAGCAACAGCACATTATATTTTAATTACTTTAAAACACTTTAATTTTTTGATGTTACTGTTCCTTTCAAAAGTGGTGGGAATAAGGGGAAATAGGGGAGAAAAAAGGAGAAAGGGGAAAAGGAGAGCCACCGAGACCCATATATCAATCACTGTGGGGATGTTCATTGATTAATCCATCTTGGGAATAAAGTTCAAGTTTGATAGCCTTTGAGGAAGTCACGTGGAGCACGACGAAATGCGTTGGATGGGCACCGGTGGTTGGAGGGGAGGTGGGGGACAAGGAGAGAGGGTTACCGTAGGGGACAGGACTGATCTGTCCGGGTGGGGATGCGTGTGCTTTTGATATACTGGGTCCGGAGCTGGTTGATGAAGTGTGGTGCAAAGAGCGCGTGTAATTAAAGAGAGCGCGCCAGTACCACATCCAGAGCGCTGCTAAGTGGGCAAGTAACCAGTCATATACAGCGCTTTTTGGGTAAACTTGTAGGAATGTTTGAGGAGCGCGTGTCCCTAAGTAAGCGCTGGCAATATACTATAAGTATCTGTGATTCGGTAGTTGGTAGTGGCGGCTCTGATACACAGGCTGCTGGCGCTGATGTGATTAAGTGGCTGGGTGCCACCACTAACCATGATGTTCTGGTTATGCTGATAATAGACTCTTACAGCAAATTTGGTTGCCAGGTTCGGTGCAAATAGTGTAAATAGTGTACAGAGTACCCAAATAAATGAAATTTATTCCCAAGATGGATTAATCAATTAATATCCCCACAGTGATTGATATATGGGTCTCGGTGGCTCTCCTTTTCTCCTTTCTCCCCTATTTCCCCTTATTCCCACCACTTTTTAAGGTAATTACAATACCACGTAATTAATTTGTTGTTTGTGATTTCGGACATGAACTTAATGATTTATGTAACTGATTTTCACATCTATTGACTACAAGCGTGATGAATTGTTCCACTGTGGCCCATGACAGTCAAGTGGTTTTTAATTAATAATCTAACTATTGATTAACGGTATTTATTCTTATTTAACAGTATGAAATAAAAGTTATATTTTAAGGCGCAAACACAAAATTTCCTTTGTTGATCTAGTTAATTCCTATGGGATCTTTAGAAGTGTATTTATTAAATGGTTAGTTCTAACTTTAACTAGCTGGTAAATACGCTTCTAAAAATCCCATAGGAATACATAGAAAGTGGGAGAATTTTTATGTATTAAGCTCTAAACTTACATAAATCTGCCCCTATGTGTGCCCCTATTTTCTGGCAGAAATTCTTGTTTACCTAGGAAAACTATTATCAACATATGGGTGTTAACCTATAAAACATATTTTACTATATGAACAAAAATACAAAACCTAATTTGGAAACTCCAAGTCTCCCAAATGCACCAATACCATAATATGTAAAATTATGTAGAGATTTCTCACATATTCTAGTAATACACTACCACATTTTCAAAGTACTGCTCTAGAAAATGGTACTTTAGATTTAGATTACAGGGCCAAAAATTACACACTGTATACATTCTGCCCAATCCAAAATGGGCTCTGTGTAGGAGTATGTAGGAGTTGCTATATTGGTTTCCTTAGGTAGTACAGTATGAGGGTATAGCACATTTGCATCTGATCCCGCCATTTTAACTATATAAAAGGAGTATTTTTAGAAAAAATGGGGTGTGTTAATTGGGGCATGGCCACAAAAGTGGGCGTGGTCAAAAAAATTGCCATGCTGCGCACCAAATCTTTTTGTCCCTCTTTTCGGATTTCAAATGTTGGGAGGTATGCTACTCCAAACTACTAAGCTGCAATTATTAGCATTTTTTATAAAACTCATGAAATTGATTTTAGGTACCATGATAAAACTGAAAATATGCCAAATGAACACTGTATTTTACATGGAAAATGAATCTGTTGAAAAGTGCACATTCTGTTGAATCCAAAATGGGTAAATATGTCTTTCTACTCCAAATTAAAAAATTTCAAAGCTTAGCTTAGCTTTTTCTCATGAAATTTCTGCAAATTGTTTCCTAGCTTGTAATTTACAGCATCTCATCTCCCACATGTCATTAGGTGCCAAGATAAAAATCATAAATATGAATGCCAGGGGTCCTCTGAAAAGTTTGATACCTAATATTCATAGGATTAATAAACTATGTGGCCTGTAGTGGGCAAAATATAATATTGCAAAAAAAACATTCATAGGCAAAACCATTTAGGAACGCAGCAATGTTCATGAGAGGGAGTGAGGGTAGGCACATTCCCCTTCCCACCCCCTACAACTTCCAATACATGTAATTTAGACATAGGCAGGTCAGCAATGGAGCCTTATACATACCAGTTGCCTTTGCATCAGGTGCTAATCCAGTGCTAAGTGCAGCCAGAGGTCTCTGTATATGACCCCTTTAACCTGTACTTGATGATAACTATGGGAGCATAAATCCATTTGGGTGGCAAGTTAATCCACTTCATTTTGTTTTAGGCATGGTGCTACACATTATGAAAGTTCTCTTATCCAGAAACCCCAGATTTCATGCATTCTGGTTAACATTCCATACCTGTATTGTCTTCAAAAACAATACTATTTTATGGTACTTACCATTTTGTTTTAAATAGGAACCATTCAAGAATTTAATTAAGTTGACAGTTCTGCCTTTGGCCTGCCTAAAGTAATTTTTTAGTGGGTCAGAAGTAGTACAATCCAGTCCCTCCATGAGTCCTTTCAGTTTTTTTTCAACAGTTTCTGGAAGTTGTTTAAGAAGACATGTAATTTCCTTTTGCATTCTGTTGATTTGATCATCTTCATCCTCACTCTCAGAAAAATGCACATAAAGACCTGTGATGTATAAAGCAGATCTAACGCCCTCCAGCTTCTCCCTCAGCCGGCCTTGGCCTCCCTTATCTGCTTGTGTGAGTAGCACCAGGTCGCAGGCGTATTCCCCAATACTGCGCTGTTGCTCCAGGATTCTGCCTCTCTCTGCTGGGCTACTGTCCCCCAGGACATCAGCAACCACAATCACATTCTCCTTCCCTGGGAACACAATGCCCAATTAAATTAGATGAATATCCTGCCCAACTTCTTAAAGGCATAGTGACCCGTTTCAAGTTCTAACTGGAGTGTTTAACTATCCCTATATAAACCCTATTTTTTCTTATTGAGGTGCCACTAACACTTCATTGTTACTAACTTCTATCGATCTCAAACATGGTTTAAAGGCGAGGCGCTTCATTAGTGATGGCACATTGGGGGGGGGGGGGGCAGTGTTCTGATAGGCTGGAGAACACATGTAATCAGTGCCCCAATCTATCAGATCATTGCACCATCCCAGATAAAGTGCAACACACTTCTGCTCATCTTCAGACATCATCACAGGTTGGTAAACAGTAAGCTGTGGAGAGGCAGGGGGCACCTCTATCAGAAAAGTGAAAATAGGGTTTTGATAGGCATCTATCAGTGGAAAGTTGTTTATCCCATTTGAAGTGCAGGTTAATAGAGCCCACACTCTGGTTGGGGGAAACAATACCTATGATATGATACTTAGTGCCCCAGTTTGCTGTAACCCTTATGCTGGGGTACACTGCACCTTGAAGCACTTTGCCTTTAGTATAGTTTATCTGAAATGCCACTATGTGCAACTGTATACTTAGGTAATCTCATTATTGAAAGGGGGCCTGTTACCCTAGTAAATATTTCCAAATTGTTCTGTATTCTGTTTGTCAAGCAAAATAAACTTTTCTTACACTATATAAATTATTTAAATCTTCTGTCCTTCAGTCTTGGAATTACACAATCTCAGCAAGCAGGCAGGCGCCATTTTGAGGACACTGTTATTAAGGTAAGCTTTGTATCACCCCAAATCTTGTATATGCCCCAGAATGGGGGACCTGATACCCATGCACAGGCTACACAATTAGATGGTGTGGAGGGGAAGTGACTGCTCAATTAAAAGTGAAAGTAATTCTCTGCCCCGCCCCTATGCCTAAGGTCAGATGAAGGAGGTGCATGAGGGTCACCATGTTGGAGGGCCAGAAAGGAAAGGCAGAGCAGTGAGGGAAAGGCAGAGCGGTGAGGGAAAGGCAGAGCGGTGAGGGAAAGGCAGAGCGGTGAGGGAAAGGCAGAGCGGTGAGGGAAAGGCAGAGCGGTGAGGGAAAGGCAGAGCGGTGAGGGAAAGGCAGAGCGGTGAGGGAAAGGCGGAGCGGTGAGGGGAGGCGGAACGGTGAGGGAAAGGCAGAGCGGTGGGGGAAAGGCAGAGCGGTGGGGGAGAAGGCAGAGCGGTGAGGGAAGGGCAGAGCGGTGGGGGGAAAGGCAGAGCGGTGAGGGAAAGGCAGAGCGGTGAGGGAAAGGCAGAGCGGTGAGGGAAAGGCAGAGCGGTGAGGCAAAGGCAGAGCGGTGAGGGAAAGGCAGAGTGGTGAGGGAAAGGCAGAGCGGTGAGGGAAAGGCAGAGCAGTGAGGGGAGGCAGAGCAGTGAGGGGAGGCAGAGCAGTAATGGAGTCTGTGATTGCAGACACTTGATAAGCACATGTCTGCTGTTTGTCGGTGCAGTGGCTGTTTGTTATTTTGGAATGTGGGGCAATTTTTGCTTGTGTGTCTGAATGATGTACAAGTTAGGATCCATGGGGCACTTATGTGCCTGACGAATACAGTCACGTGATACATACCTAGAACACCAGCCATATATTTCAACTCCTCATCATACAGACCGTCAGTCACATCAGTGATATTCAGCCTCCCTCTCCTCATAGTGTGATACAGGATCCCGAATGTGCACTGAGAGACATTGTCCTGGAACTGCCGCCGTCCGTAGTTAGAGATGTAATAGTGTCTGACTTCTGTCACCAAGTCCCTAAACTCTGAATAGAGGGACCTCTGTAACCAATCGTAATCACTTTCTGCCGATCTGGAGAAAATCCCAATTTTATGGGGTTTCCTAAAAATCTACACATGAAAACAGAATGAATGAGCAGGATCATAGTCAGGGACCCAAAGAAAATCTATTGCAGTACATTAAAGGGGATGGAGCAAAACACAGGTACAAACCAGCACTTTTCTTGCATTTTGCACCAAGGCCACAAACAATCTCCCCACAAACCTTCCTAGCATCATCCAACTGCTCTACTGCCTGCTGGCTGTGCCCAAAAGCTGTCAATATATATATCAACAAGGATGAAAAGTCACATAAGTGCGGGTAAAAAGTTTCCTACTTCCCTGAGGAAATGACTGAAATGTTTGACTTTCTCCTACGTTTTGCATGTGATTTTGAGGCGTCCGGTACTCTGGCCTGCAATATCTTATGCACCGCACAAAACCTACAGATGCTATGCTACAAAATGTGTGCTGATTTTCTAATTGTCATTTACACTACTAAAGCTGTGTACAAATGGCTTCATTTACACTAAACCCAACCCACAGCGCCCCCTAGTTCTCTATAGAAGTTGATGAAAAACATAATTACACATGGAAACCAATTCCCCAATGGGAATTCTACTGACCCAAAACTTAATTATAGATGCAAGAGAAGTGACCAATGAGAATGCTGATTCCCAGCACGGTGTCAGGCCCCTTGCTGGTACCTTACATATAGAGATAATTATGTAATTTTCCCGTCATTATATGGCACAGGAATCAGACATGGGGATAAAGGGACAGACTTGTTCAGTGCTGGGAAACTGTGCTTAATGCTCCCAACTCCAATTGCAGGAACAGAGAACAGGGAGCCAGATTTATACAGATCAGATTTTTACCTGTCAGGCCAGTACAATACCAGCCAGAAGGCAATCGTATTGTCTGGTAAAACCTGCATTGATCACCGGTACCAAAGCTGTAACACACACATTCATGTTGGAACTGGGAGGGCCAAGGGAGCCGAGCTCCCCCCAGAATCTCTGTACCCAATTACAGAAGTCAGTGCAGGCAGCCAGGGATGCAGGTAAAGTTTTGAGCAGTGGTCAAAACTAACACGGCCCCCGGCCCAAATTCATCTTCCGTGCCCCTGAACACATACCTTGTTTATGAAAGTTTAAAGGCTCTTTTATTATTTGCTTATTTAAAGGAAAACTATACCCCCAGAATGAATATTTAACCAAAAGACAGTTTATATTATGTTAAGTCGCCTATTAAAGAATCTCCCCAAACTGGAATATATATTTCAGTAACTATTGCCCTTTTACATCCTTTCCCTTGAGCCGCCATTTAGTGATGGGCTGTGTGCTCCCTCAGAGATCAGCTGACAGGAAGTGATGCAGCTCTAACTGTAACATGAAGTAGTGTGGGAGCAAAAGGCAGAACTCTGCCCATTCATTGGCTGATGGGGCCTAGCATGTATGTGTGCCTTGGCTTGTTTGTGTGCACTGTGAATCCTATGATCCCAGGGGGCGGCCCTTAGTACTTAAAATGGCAGTTTTCTATTTAGGATTACCCAATGGCACATACTGCTAAAAAGTATTTATTTTAGATGATGTTTATTTAGATGAAGCAGGACCTTACAAATGAGCTGGTTTATGTGATATATTTTTATACATTGTTTGGGGTATATTTTTCATTTAATCATGATGCTAAACACAGTTTCAATAGATAAAATCTCATTTTATGTAAAAAAAAAAAAAAGCTTATATACCATTCTTTGCAGTTTTTTTTCTGGTTCCAATTTCCTCGTACCTAAATAGCAAAAAAAATAAATAAATTAATATGCTACGTGCCCTTAATTTAAAAAAAACAATACCTATAATCTTTCTATATAGTTAGTTGTTACACGTGGCAGCAAGATAATGATGATACCAATCTTAACCTCAGTAAGTTCAGTACAGACGTGTATAAAAGAGAGATCATCTTCCCCAAGGACTGGTGGGGGCACCAATAGCAATTGCTATGCAAAGGAAGAGTCATTTGCCCCTTAGGCTACTGCCAAATGGAGCAGTTTATCAGCCTGTGCTAATTGCCCCTTGTTCCTATCCACTCTTAGTTATGCCTGCACCCAGTGTCACTGTAGTAGCCTGAGTGCAGACATACAGAGCAGATTACGGAGTGAAAAAGCTCACATGTTTTTATGCTGAAATCCACTTTGTGTCTCTGCATCCGGGCCGCCCCAACAAAAATGGGAGAGGGGAAAAGGGGCAGTTTCTCAGCCAGCGCTTACACACTGTATGTATCTGTGTGGCAGTAGCCTTAACAATACATTGTAGGTATAAAGTTGAGGCCTATTAAACTGGAATTTTTGGAAGCTGGCAGATTGGTTGCTGTGATATCAACAACAACAACAACAAACATTTGTAAAGCCCTTTTCTCCCGTGGGACCCAAAGCGCATTATGTATGAATGGTTCTTATAGACCTCAGGGAATAATCAGTTACATTTTAACAATAAATCATTTTTTTTCCCAAGAAAGAAGGAAATGTGTTAGGGCTCCAGCTGGTTGGCCTTTGATATCAGCTTCACTTTTTCAAAGGATAATGAGCCCTACCGGGACGGACACGCGGCTGCATCCAGATGCAAATCAAGTGTCACCTAATTATAAAGGGACAATCCCAACAAAAGTCACAAATCCAATACAAAAATACATATGGCCAAAGCGACACACTAATTGTGGATTGATACTCATCAAACATGCCTTGGACAGTCTATAATCAGGGAGTAGGGGCTGGGAGAGACGCCATCCTCAAAGCATATCACCACCAGGCAGGGGTGTTTTTGTTCCCTGGGCCACCCGAGGCACAATTGTACTCTCTACACTAGCAGTGTATTTTAAAAAATAGAAATTCGGCTCTTAAAGTTACCAGGAGTGGCCTTTTGCCATGCTGCTACCTTAGGAGAGTTTCTCACCTCATCATAGCAGCACCCCTGCCACCAGGCTTCATCCAGTCCTAAACTGGAATGGCTATAAGTTAAAATACCAGGCCCTTTCCCTTTCTGCCACTTCTGTCAAGAAATCAGACTTTACCTTGTGGAGCAGAGCTCTGAGCTTGCATTGCTTTATGTTGTTGATGTAAAGGCTCTGGGTCACTTTTCTTTTTCTTGATCTTGTTGCCGTCACTGGGAATTTTGCGTTTTGTTGCTTTCTTTATTCTTTGTTTGATGCTCTCCAGTTTTCCCCTCAGCAGGTCATGGTTTCCCTTATCTGCTTGTGAGATGAGCACCAGCTCGCAGGCATATTCCCCAATACTGCGCTGTTGCTCCAGGATTCTGCTTCTCTGTGCCTCCCCACTGTCCCCCAGGTCATCAGCAACCACAAACACATTCTCCCTCCCTGGAGAAAGAAATAATGAACAATAAAAGTTGCATTGCACCAAATTCAGTGCATAATGAGGAGGGCAAACACTGTCATTGTGTTCTATGCAAAACCACTGTTGTGCTCTAGAATTCCTGTATCTTGCGGATTCCACAGTATTTTGCAAACACAGCCAGACTCAAGCTGCACATCAACACTGATACAAAATGTGCTTCCTCTACTTCATCTATTTGATCTTTTTTTCCTAACATATGTTCACACTATTGTGAGCACCTATTAAAGGAAAACTATACCCCCAGAATGAATATTTAACCAACAGACAGTTTATATCATTATTATATTAAGTAACCTATTAAGGAATCTCGCCAAACTGGAATATATAAATATCAGTAAATATTGCCCTTTTATATCCTTTCCCTTGAGCCGCCATTTTGTGATGGGCTGTGTGCTCCCTCAGAGATCAGCTGACAGGAAGTGATGCAGCTCTAACTGTAACAGGAAGTAGTGTGGGAGCAAAAGGCAGAACTCTGTCCTGTAGAATAGGAACCAATCAGCAGCTAGGCTGACCTAAAGCCTGTCTTTTCTTGTGTGACTGCAGGGCTGTGATTGGCTACTCCCCTCCAACTGTGCTTCTGGCAGGGACCTGAGGAGATCTATAGGGAGCTCCAATAAAGGGGCCATTCTTACAGATAGGATTAAAAAAAACAGCACCATGTATTATTTATCAATGCTTACAAAATTGGAGGGATTATTAGTTATATTATATGACTTCTTTAACCAAACACTGCCGACATGCAGAGCAGTATATTTTGGAGACAAGTGCCCTAATTGCTCTCCCAGTCTGGCTCAGTGATTAGTTCTAACAGAAGGAAGAATAGGAATAGTTGACACTGTCCATTCATTGGCTGACGTAAACTAGCATGTATGTATGTATGTATGTATATACTAAATATGTATGTAGCACATAAAATGGCAATTTTCATTTTGGGTTGCTCCAGTGATACATACAGTATTGTTAGAAAAATGACATTTTCATTAACATGTTTAGCTTTGAGAAAACTGTTTACAATATGTGCTGTTTCTCCGATATATCATTTTAAGGTGACCTGAACCTGGAATTTAGAGATATATATATGACCTTTATAAAAATAAAAAACTTGGCCTGTACCTGATACCTATAGTGACTTAGAATTCTGTTTACAGAATGAAGCTCTAATGCACTAAAATGCGTGGAACAAACTGTTGCTGCCACTCAGCACCGTACTGGCATATGCCCAGTTAGGCTTTGTGCACAAGAAGAAAAGGAAAAGCACACGAAAATGATTTGCTGGTGTAAAAAATACCTCCAACCTGTTTATTGCGGAGTGCACATACAGACCAAACATTTCAAGAGCTTCACGCCCTCTTCATCGGATGAAGAGGGCGTGAAGTTTTTTGGAACGTTTGGTCTGTATGTGCACTCCGCATTTTTTGTATTTGTATTTGTTACAACAGCAAATCGTTTTTGTGTTCTTTTTCTTTTCTTCTTGTGCTCATTGTTATAGGCGCCTGGTCAGGTGCATCATGAGGATCTGCACCAGTGGATAATGGACTGAGCTAACAAGGAATCGTGAGTGTATGGACTTTCTTTGTTTGCTATATTTCAGTTAGGCTTTGTCCTATCTGGGGGCATACCATTTGGTCAAACTCTCCAAAGTCTATCCATGCAAGTGGGAATGCGCTACAGCCCTCATCTGCCAGTGCAATGACAGATCTATTAATATCCTTATATTTCATAATAGGAATATCTTATTCTGTGAAATGTCTGCAAGCTTAGCAGGATTATACAGTCGCACTGCCCTTTTTAAAACCCTGGTTGCCAAAACTTTCCTTACCCAGTTCTTTAGCCATATATTGCAGCTCTTCATCATAGAGAGAGTCAGTCACATCGGTGATACTCAGCCTCCCTCTCCTCATAGTGTGATACAGGAACCCAACCGTGCACTGAGAGACATCTTCCCAGAACTGCCTACGTCCGTTGTTAGAGATGTGACAGGGTTGAACTTCATGACCCAGATCTCTGAATTCTGTTAGCAGCCACTGGTAATCACTCTTTGCTGACCTGGTGAAGATTCCGATTCTATGGGGTCTTGTACCTATAGGTTGGACACAATCCTATATCAAACAAAAAAAAAAAATAAGAGGAATATTATGCTGTTGTATGGGTAGATCTGCTACAATTATTTTAAAATAATAAACATTTCTACCTTTCATATTAATAATTTTTTTTTAACCGATTTCACAAACAGAGAGAAATGTTTTGGGAAAGCTCTGTAATGCACCCCAGTTTTAACTCTGACTTAGCAACACTACTTGCAGTGGCAGGGCAGATAATGGCTGTGGGATATCAGGTATAGTAGGGAGAGATGGTGCCTATAGTAGCAGTGGGGGGATAATAGCCTCTGGGAAGGGACTGGGGCTGTGGGATAGCAGGTATAGTAGGGAGAGATGGTGCCTATAGTAGCAGTGGGGGGATAATAGTCTCTGGGAAGGGACTGGGGCTGTGGGATAGCAGGTATAGTAGGGAGAGATGGTGCCTATAGTAGCAGTGGGGGGATAATAGCCTCTGGGAAGGGACTGGGGCTGTGGGATAGCAGGTATAGTAGGGAGAGATGGTGCCGATAGTAGCAGTGGGGGGATAATAGCCTCTGGGAAGGGACTGGGGCTGTGGGATAGCAGGTATAGTAGGGAGAGATGGTGCCTATAGTAGCAGTGGG